>NW_017535374.1:314500-449119 GCF_001853355.1 Bactrocera latifrons
ATGTTCTTAGGCTACCCAGAGGATACTTGGTCAAAGACCGGAAGTCGTGAGCTGCTTGAGTCATATGTAAAAGAATCGTTTCTGGCCACTCCCACGTGAATGGCGATCAGAAAACTTTCCTCACTTGCGTGAACTTCTACACATGACTCCATCCTCCAGTGCTAATCTCTACTGTAGTTAATACTCGAAATACAACTCTGTTATTCCCATAAATTGTAACTAGTTAAACCTTTGATATTGTTAATACTAAAATATGATTAATTTGTGTTTTTCGGAACTACGAGATATTCTTGGGAGTTAAATAGAGTCAAGTGAGCTATGCTGTGAGGTCTAGGGGCAAGCTTATGAACCCTTAACTGTTAACTATAGATGGTTAAGCTTTGTTGGATCAAAAGCTCTCAATAGAAGAAGATACCTTTCATTTTGCTTCTCACCTGCTCTAAATTTCGTTTTTCCTATTCCAGTATTATACTGTGATACCTGGTTCTTTATATTCCCTAACATAGTGACTACTCCACATTATTTTCCATTCCCATTTGAGATCTTGTACAAGAGCTGATCATCTACGCTGTTAATTTCTGTCAAAAGAGAGAACCAGCTTATATTCAATTTACTCAGGACTCAGTTTAGGTTAGGTTACTCTGGTAGACCAAAGAGCCACGCATAGGCCACTTTTGGTCAGCTCGATGAAGTTCAGTTATTAGGTCAAAAAGGATTAGTCATCGCTTACGATGCCTGCCCTTAATGCGAATTTTAACAGACTCTGCGGCCTCACTATCGATACCTCCTCCAGTGTATCATACTATGGGCACCCCAGATGCTTACAGCGTAGTCTTGCCAATGCAGAACAAGTGCACAAAGGATGCTCTGTTGTTTCCCCGGTGCTTTGCACTAGACATTTCCTGCAGCCAGCACTAGACAGTGATCAGTTAGCATTCCTATCATCGTATAATGTTCCTGCAGTCTCTTCTATCGAGTGCCAATAGGAATTTTGTGTACTTCCAATCTACCGTTCTGAACATGAGTTTTGCACTTTCTGAACATGAGCTTTGCACCCTGGTAGCTCGTTTTTTTTCGATCGCATCTAAGTTATTTTCAAGCTGATTTTGGTTGTTTAATATATCGAAAGAATTCTTAATAATCTGAGCTTAAAAACATTCTCCCGACAATTAAAGAGATCCAGAGAGCATTCGATATGTCTATTGAGAGGAAATTTGGGTAGTTCAAGAAAATTGCTTCGCATTTTTACATATGGTAGGGTAGATTTTCTTAAGGGATTGTATCCACTTGCAAGTCATAAAAATTGTATTTTTTTACTTTTTTTTTTTTTGGTTCGAAGCTACATTTTATGTGATAAACAAATAATAATTTACATTTACAGAATTTTATGTATTTTAATAATTGGCAAATCATGTTTAAAAATTGTGAATTGTACCAGCTTCCATAGCCGATCTCCAGAAGGATCTCCGCAAAAAAATGTCCAGCGGTGAGGAAAATTTTCACAGTCGGAACAGGCTGTATTATGTTTGTCAATTAACATATCCAAAGGGAAACGTCGGAGTCCCCTTTAAGTATTATATATGTATGAATACATAAATAAATTATCAGCATGACGAGCTTAGTCGATTTAGTATGTCCGCCTGCCTGCATATATGGGAGCAAGTCAACCTCAGTTTTTGAGATATTGATTGGAAAGTTTGCACACACCCTTTTCTCTCCAAGCAGCTGCTTATTTGTTTGACCGGGCAATATTGGACTACTATATCAGAAAACTTTTTAATTTCACGAGATATCTTCATGAAATTTGGCATAACTTATTTTTGTAGGCAAGACTATGATATCTGAGTAAATTTTTAAGATCGAGCTGCTATATTATATAGCTGCCATATAAACTGACCGATCAAAATTAGGCTCTTATAATATTATTCCATATTATTCCTTATTTTTTTAAGAGGATACTAGTTGCATCCGAGGTTAGCATTCCTTTTTTCTTATTTTTTGCTTGAAATTCTCTCAAATCCAACAACCAAAAAATTAATTAATTTCCAAAAATCTCAGCAGACTTTCGGCGCCAACATATCGACGTTTAGCTTTATAACTATACAAAAAAATTAAAATGTTCGCCGGGATTCTACAATTAATCCATCTTACATACACCATTGATAACTCTAATCCCTTCCTTCCTTCCAATTCATCACCCACTAATGCAGTAATTTTATTTATTACTTCACAAAGCAATTGCAATTAAAAGCTTAGCACAGCAGCATTCAAATCGTGAAGGTAATCTACCACACTCCCCGACACACACATACACTCGCATTAACACAAAGACCATACAGAACAGCAACATCAGCACTCTGCAACAACATCATCGGCATCACCGTCTCCTTACCTCCTGGCGGGCATTATAAATGAATAAATAAAATTTCAGTAAATTCCAAATGAGCAAAACACATTTCATAAGCCATTCAAAAGCGAGAAATTCAACGCATTAAAATTGCTGGCCAAAGCCAAAGTGCCAGCAGCCAACTGCTTTATTGTTGCTGTTTACAACCCCAAATAGCCGCAGGTTCATTTGCCTCACTGGCTATAAAGTAAAGTTATATATATTTACATATGTGTGTGCGGGGGTGTGTGTGTACGCAAGGAATTATAATATTTCAATACAATTTGATAATTTTAAAAGCTAACGGTAAAAGGGTAAACGTTGGCCCAAACAAATTACTCACACGGTGTAGTGAAAGAAATAAAAGAAAAAACAACAACTACCATGTGTTTGTGCGCGTGTATGTGCTGCTTAAGCCCTGTCGCCTGTGTGTATGCAACACGAACCCTGTGGGTGGTTATTTAGAGCCGCAAAACGGCGGAAGCGGATATATGCGCGAAAGGTTAATGTCGTTTGATATCAACGATAGCAAAACACAACAACAACAACAACAATGAGTGAAGTAACAACAGTCTAGATAGTAACAACAACTACAGTCAGCTTTAGCACCCACACCATGCCTTCTTTGCAACAATCCGTATGGAAAACTACAACAAAAAACTCCAAATCCTTCGATTGACGTAAGGGTTGCTGTAAATATATACACACACGCACACATAAAGTGTATTTGTATGTGTATTCGTTGCTCATTGCTTCACCACCGCTGTGAGGGTAATAATGTCGCTTGTCTGGCGTTTTATGAAAATTTCAAAATTGATGGATTTGCATTGACAAATTATCCTCAGACTCCTGCTGGCGCGTTTTGTGTGCCCTCCACTGGCATCTCTCTCCTTTACGTTGTTGTTTTTTTTTTTGTTTTGTGTTCATGATTTGCTCAGCATTTTTTTTTTGTTCTTGTTTCGCTGTGGGCGTCATTCCAGTGGGTGTTACTTTTGATTAAAAATTATTTGGTTTCCAATTTTTTTTTATTCTCAGTCAGTCAGTTTAGTTTAGATAAGGACATTATCAGTTTTTCAAAATGATGGCATGATTCCACATTTCCGTGCAATCTAACAGAGGATTGCCATAAAGACATAGTTGTATTGTTTCGAACCTCATGTTGGAACAGTTTCAGGTTAGGTCGAATTCCAATACAACCCAATAAGTTCATAATGCCATTCCGTTCTACCTGTTATGAAAAAATTCTTGACATTATGAATTTAGCTATTTTCTGAGATGGAAGAGGGCATACCTCAAAAATACTTATATATTTAAAGTATAAGAAAGTTCTAAATTGTAATCACTACCATGACTTCAAAACCTTTTAGGAACTCCTTTCTACAAAAGCATTGTCATTTTTAAAACCTCTTGTTGATGCCGACCTTCAGCACAGACCTTTGGATTTCTACACAACACTCTGCATTAAGCACTCAGGAAAAGTTTGTTCCAGAAAATAACACTCGTAAGAGGTCGCTCTAGATAAACATTTGAGAAATAGTCTGATACCGCAGATCAATATAAATACGTTTTTAAGTGAACATTCGTCTTTGAAAAGATAAAATTTCTATCCGCAGAGTTATTTTATTTTCATTCTTGATCTTAGTATTTTCATCGAACTGGTAACGAATTCTGATTTTTGTCAACAAGTAGTACTGAAAGACTAGATTTCAAAGACTTTCTCAGAACCATAAAAATAAAGATATAGTATATATTTACGACTTTATATTAATCTGAAATTAACCCTGGCAATGGGTGCCGGTCACAGCGAAAAGCTCATGAGCTGGCAAGAAAGGTTACCCTATTTGTAAAATGTGAAAGGATAGATGCTCCGCACTTCTAGTGTTTTCTACTACTGAATAGTTGGAGTCTACAATCCAATAAGCTTTTTGCCCTCAGTAAGGCTATCCCATCCATAGTTATGCGTGTTCTAACTTGCCATTGCCCTTCTAGGCTCCAGCTGCAAAGGCTACATATATGAAAGAAGACGGGTTGGAAACATCTCAGCACTTCCTTCTTGATTGTCCCGCGTTTACAAGATTACAAGGATTACAGGATAAGGATATAAGGATTAAATACTTGGTAGTTCACACCTTCAGATATCTCACCGAGCAAATTTGTGTTCAGCGTCTGGACTTCTGCAAGCGCGCATGTAGAACCCATGCTTTTATTGAAAAACCCGTTATAACACTGTCTAAACTTTTTTTACCGCTACCCTTCTGACCCTAACGTAATGCTCAATCAAATTTTATGCCTTGTGGGTTTCGAAATACATTTACGAATGCGATTTAGGTGGTACGAAAATGTATAATCAAAGCCCATCTGATGCATCAAATGAATATATAAACCTGTCTAGCTTTATATGACATTCTCTATAGTTTTTGACGTATAGTATTGCTTTGTTTTTCTAAAATCTTGAGGTATAGATATATGTATGAAATCTAACGCCTTGAGTTTTTAGTATATAAAACTATTTGTAAATATATAATTCACCTCGTCATGGTCTAGAAAATTATGCAATTTTCCTACTTCCTACTTGTTCTTCATCTTTTCAATATTTTGTCCTGCTTATTTTCCCTTTTCGCGCTTCAGCAACTAACTTTGAACAATTTATTTGTTTACAGAAAGCGCTTATGAAAATATTTTCAAATCACTTGTTATTTTTTTATTATTTATATTTACTTTATCCTTCGTTTTCTTATTACCCTTCGTTCGTTCGTTGTGTTTTTGTGAGCATTTTTAATATGCGACCTTTTGCATAAGGACCCTCGAGCATATTTTTATTTACTTAAGTATATTAAAGAGCACTCAACCGGCGCGTGGTGAAGGCGCTTAAGGGCGGTGGGAGAGTCAATGGATTAGTATTTATGTATTATGTATGAGGCTGTGTAAAAAGGGGCAAGGGATAAGTGTGAAGTACAAGTGTTAATATTGAATTTATTTCACACTGGTTTATGGTTTAGAGTGTGAGAGGAAGGGACTGAATTTTTCAAATATTTTTCAAAGGTGTTTTGCTTTGATCTGGCAAAAACGGATATACTCTATCTCGTTTTCCTCCAAACAGTTGATGAAGCTGCAATCCGGTGAGTTATTCAATCTTGCTTGAAAGGTGGATCACGCTGGGAGCGAAAAATCCCCTGGACCTCTTACCAAAAAAAAAAAAAAAAAAACAAATCGTGCGTCTACACTGCTGCAAGTAGTCGACAAGCGCTTGCTGATTTGGTCTGTTGAACTAGAGTCGATGGAAACTTCCCGACGAGTCGCTTCGACGACCTGGTAAGCCAAGTATACTGGTATGAAATCAAAGTGTGTGGGGGTTTTAGAGCGCCAGTCATCTCAGTACCCAGATTTTTTGAGTCTAAGGGCAGCTTAGCTTTGCAGCAAAGCATGCAGTGGTGTGGTTCATAATGTACCTTATATTGTGTTGAGACCAGCTAATTTTTTCTCGAGTGAATCCGAACAAAGATTCCGTTGAACTTTTCTTTGGCTTTCCCCCGAAAAGCTCTCAAAGCAAAGTGTTAACTGCATATTTGTTTTTCCACTGAAGAGTCTTAAATATATGAACGCAAAAGTTCTCTGACCTTTGAAAAAGAGGATATTGGTACGAACTTTGTACAAGTCATTTGATCAGTCCTTTGGACCATATCTGTCTGGCTTGGTGTACTGGATGGTGATAGAAAACGGTTCCTAATTATTTTTCTTTGCTGCCGCAGACATCGCTTACGCGGTGATTTTCGCTATTTGGCTACAATTCGAGATACCAAGTGCGGCTAGGTCCTTCTCCACCTAATGCAGACTCATCAGTTGATGTTATTGTCCTTGCCTCCGTACCATAAAGCAGGACTTCAATGTTGACAGACTTGTAGAGTTGGTCTTCCTTCATCGAGAAAGGACTTTACTTTCTTTAATTGCCTACTCAGTCGAAAGTAGCAACTGTTGCCTTTTGCCAACATCAGATTCACTGGTGTTCTTCTCATTTCTGTCACCGCAAAATGGTTTATATAGGGTTTACAAAAACTATCTTTTGAGACTTACACTTAACTCACAAAGTGTCAGACGAATTAATGAATCTGCAGTTACATAATTGCTTCGAAGAAATTTGTGCTGTGAACTATATGTATCGCTCTGGAGGTCTGGTTTCCTATACTGGGCCTTCAGTTTCCGAAAGCCACTTCCTAATTCGATGTAAGAACATATAATAAATAAATATAAATATTAAGAACTTTTAGATTATGTTGTTCGTTAGAATCCTCGAAAAAGCTAACAGAACGCAGTCTAGTGAAACTACCTCGCTGAAGTCAGTCTGTATATCCATGTTAGAAACTATCATTAGATCAAAAACTGCTCTTACCGCAGTAGACTCCCAATCAATGTGCCCAGAAGAAAGCTTTTTCGGTGCTTTTAGAATCCGTACCCCTGCAATAAATGCTCAGAAATATGGTATCGAAAGCTCTTATTAATTTCATTCGATTTCTAAGCCAACAATCAACTGTAAAAAATCGACTGCGAGCACGGGGGAAAATGGTAATAAGTCAAAGCCGAGGAGTGCGAGTCGGAAACTCCACATTTAAACGAACTTGCCTAATGGCGATGAGTAATGTTTATAACGATTACGAGCCCAATTCATCAAGCGATTGCCTGCCACCCAAACCAAGAACGAAATCAACAACAATAACCAAAATAAATGCCGCTATAAATGTACATGTGTACATAAGTGCAATATTTAGTGGCATGGAATTTAAATTCGAATGGAGCATATTATGAATGTCGAAAAAATACGCATTCACAACTCGTAAACGAATACAAAGTACGCATCATCAAGCAATGATGAGCCAGCGCCACCAACTACACGGTAAGGTGATGAATGAGCGGCGTGTGCGAAAGGAAGGAGCGCCACCCTCGCTGGAAGACAGTAATAGCTGTGTTGTGTAAGATAATTTCGCAGACAAGATACGGCTGTCAGAAAGTTTTGACTTTTACGCGTCTCGGTGCATTTGTTTGCTACCGTTATCATAACGGCGCTTCATACACGTCTGAAACACGCCATCCAAGCACCACTAAGGCGAGAGGATTTTTCGACAAATAAGTGCGCTATATTCAAATTTACGCATTGTTGTTGTTTCAAGTGCTATTGTTTTTGTTATTTCTGTTGCTATAAAAATGGCATCCATAATTCATGACTTTACACCGTAGACAAGTGCGTTTCGGTATGACTAGCAAGCCGGTTTGTTGCGAGTCCTGCCATGAATTATGAATGCCAGTTTTTCTTCGAAGCATTTCATTTTGCTCCTTCTCTTTCCTCTTCTTCTAATTTAAAGGGGCCAACATTTTTGTTGCTTGCTTTTGGTTTGCCTTGACACCATACTTCAGCGCCCAGCATATACCAGTTGTAGCGAGATACATGCAACATGCCACCAAAACCGCCATCATCTTTAATGCTTTTGTTGTAGTAAGACGTCTACCGCTCTCCTTGGTGCACCCTTATTTTTTTTATTTTTTCTTGCCCTCCGTCTTTGTTTCGTGCATTTTCATTAGCTTTAATTTGCTGGAAATATTTGACGCTTTTCTCCTTCGCAGTTTAGCATGCCACATGCCACCATAAGTGGCAAGTAGCCCGCATCGCTACTCCGCTCTGTGTTGGTATTCCTGAAGGCGGCAGGCTTAAAATAGCTATGCAAAGCAGCAAAGGCGGTCAGCTTCAAATTCTTTTCCTGTTTGAGGGGAGCTGTTTCTTTTATTTGGCTAATTTTTTCCACTACGCTTTGACACCCCTATTCGGCGGCTTTATCAAATAGTTTGTTTTGAGGTTAGGTCGTGGCGAAATTTAGGCATTTTTTGCTTCTGTTTTTTAAATTTGCTTTGCAAGACAGTTACTGTGGGACGAGGTTTGGCTGATCAAAGTTTACACGTGCTACTACCTTAATGGCTGCAACCTCGGCCTGACAAACACTGCAGTAATCAGGTCTGAAGCTAGTATTGATAGAGAGCTCCTTACAGAAAAGTTTTGACTTTTACCAACCTTTCACCCATCAGTAAAAAAGCTCAATGCCACTCTCCTCGAACGACTTCTTCCCATCCACAACTCCCTCGCCGGCATATAGTCAGAGATGGAGCCGCCTGAGTTCGGTTTAGCGACTCCATGATCCAAGTGATCCAGTATGAAGTCAAAAAGAGTGAGGATTTTCGAGTGTCGAAATACGTGTTCCTGTAGGAACCCTCTGATCTGATAGCAACTTTCGTAGCCATACGTATTCCGCCGATGTCAATGGGCAAAATGTGCGAGATAGGCTTGACTATGGTATAGTAGAGCCAGCGGGCCACTTTTGGGAAGAGACCCCAGCTTTTACCAATGGCTCCTCTACAGCAGTAGAAGGCAATCGATGCTCTTTTTGCTCTCTCCATGAATGCTTCTTAGCTTCAAATGAACCCTAGATATTTCACTGTATCTGCCGGTTGCAGATGGTTGTCTCCCATTTGCGGTAGCAGTGCCACCGGGTTCTTGATCTTTTAGTAAATAGAATCATTTCAGTTTTATTTGGGTTGTTGGCGAGATAATTTGCGACTGCTTTTGAGAGGCCTGACTTTAAGCAACCAATGAATTCTGCAACTGCTCTCTGTTTTGCTCTCAATCTTCGTGGAACTCATGGAATAGTAGATTCCTTGATCCACTATTAACTCCTTCTTTTACCGAAGATAGAATACTCGTATTTAGGAATGACACGTATTCAATGCCGGACTTCTATAACGGATTGTTGTGTTGTGGTCGAAATTTTATCGACAAAAACTTTTTTCTAAAATCCACCAAGGTTTTAAACGCCATGTATCATGAAATCTCATTGCAACTATGTTTTTGTTTTTTGTTTTTTTTTTATTAAAATCTCCCCACATTCATATATTATTGCAATGATAGTGTTCTCCAGAGTCATTTAAACATTTGATGGAATCATATTTTCCTTTCGGGCTGAATCTATACTTCTATCATTATTCATATACTTATGTTTATTTTTTCAAGAAGCAGATGAGAGCTCTTTTTCCTCAAACGCCTGTTCTTAGTAGCAGCTACTTTGTACTACTTGTTTTTTTCGTATGAAAAAGACACCTTTTCCTCCCACTGCCCTCGCCATTCTTGTTGTCTGCTCCTTCCTTCCAGCGCAGACGCCCACATTTGCACCATCCCCTTCTTGGCCTCGCTAAAATTCTTCAAACATCCTCCTCTGCTTGTTGCCTGTCTGCGCTTCCAATTTTTTTTTCGTTTTCTTCCAAAGTTACACGTTCCACTGTTTGCCTTGTAAGCCCAAACCCCCGCACACTTATGCTTATATGCACTGAAGTTTGCGCTCAAGTGTCTGTAGCGTAGATGATTTGTGTGATTTGCCCAGTCATTATTAGCTTTTCAAGCCGGCGAAGCTTTCTTGTACATTCCGCTTTGAGGGTAATTTAAATATTGTAATTTGAAGTAGATTAATTGTGAGTGTGCAAATTAAAGGTAATTATTTACTAAAGAAATGAAGGTACTACCGAAAAAACGACGAGCTTGAACAGACATTATAATCCTATTATGTCTTATATTTATTATTTATTTTTGTATTTAAATTGCCAATGCTGTCACTGCTATTTACGATCTTTATTATATACTTAAATTCTCGACTTACGGCAATTTTCAACATCAATTGACGAATTTTGTTCTTAAGGCTTTCAGGAATCCGTAGTTCGACTTGAAGCAATCAATGCTTAAAAAGTGGCGAGCTTAAAGGCAACAAAATCCACTGTAGGTTAAGAGTAATCCCTTTCGTGAGGCCCTACTTTTTTAAAGAAAGCATAGAGGTTTCATATTTTATGGGGAATGTTTCTTCCATTCGTAAGAACATTCTTCGGCATTTATTTTTTCCGTTGAGTCCAATGACTCGTTCGAGCATTTCGACTGATAGCTGGCGATTTACAGGCGTGATGTTTTATTCCAAGGTCTGAGCGGGATTGTCCACATATACTTTAAACTTTCCATATTCCCGAACGAAAAAGTCTAACGATGTGATATCACAAGCTTTTGGTGGCCAATCGACCAGCCCAAAACGTGAAATTATCTGCTCACCGAAGTGTTCTCTCAGTAAATCCATTGATTGATACGATGTGTGGGAAGTGGTTCCCTTTTGCAGAAATCACGAGCTTCAATTTTAAACATCAAATAGTCATTGGCGGTTAATTTCTCATCGGCATCATTTTTGATGAAATATGGATCGATGATTCCACCGGCCCACAAACCGTTGCTTTTTTCTGGATGAAATGGAAGCACTTGTATTGCTATTATAATTTCCTCTGAGAAATCTTCTCTAATCGCCCAAATTTCTGCTACATTCAGAGTGAACTGCTTATTTGTAAATCCTTAAATCAATCGGTGTAGACAAAAATGGACGGATAGACATATATATAATAAGTTTTATTTTAAGATGACTCTACTATTTGGGACTCTCAAAATCTAAATATATTCCTCTTTCATTGAATCTTATGAAGACTGCGTTATTAGACTTATTGGGTTTCATAGTCTAATAAGTCATAGTGAACTCTGGATGCAGATAAAGGTGCTGGAAGTGGTACCCACAAAGCAAAAAACTTGGATATGCTTTCACGATATAATAGCTGCTCTTGTTCGCTGGATTATTGCAAGAGCATCCACTGGTCAAAATTTTTATTTTTTGTCAAATGGCAGCTACCCAAATAATTGGTTTTATTTGAAACAACTCACACTTCAGAATGGCTTAAAAAATCGAAATCATTGTCAAAAATCTTAGTGCTTTGATTATTACCTCGCAAACATTTCCAAAAATCGTCCGAAAATTTTAAGTCTATCGATCCAGACGTCGGAAAAATTTTCCTCACCGACTCTGAAAACGGCGTTTCGATAAAAACGCATTTACATTTTTGGGTGATGATTAGACGAAGTTAAAAAATTCTTGGAAATACGCTCACAATCTCATATACATGAACACTCACTATATATAGTGACAAAAAAGCACCCGGAAATTGTTGATATTTCGAGAAAATGTATTTTGCTAGGTTGATTGGACTGTTCTTAATAATATGCCAAATATGAGCGCGATCTATCAATCAGTTTGTGTACGACTGATGCTTAAGTCGGTTCACCTTAATAGTGCGTTGCTATTTTTACAATGGATAAAAATATCGAACAAAGACTTTGTCTCAAATTTGGTATTTCTAAAAAAATTTCGTATATAGAATCATTGCTAATGTTGGAAAAGGCTTAGGGTGAGTTAGTTTTACCAAAAACGCAATCCTACGCGTAATACAAAGCCGTCAAAGAAGGTCGAGAGATCGTGGAAACCGTGCCTAGTTCTGGACGCCCTTCAACCTCATTAATTGGCAACTATTAAAAGAAAAGAAGACAGTGATGCTTGAAATGGCAAGTCCGGCAAGTGTTAGAGAGATATCAATAATGCTGGACATCTTTGGCTAGTCCGTTCGAAGGATTTTGGTGGATATTTTGTGTATGAAACGCGTTCTTGCTGGAATCGTTTCGATAAAGCCGAATTTTTTTCCAAAAAGAATTCTGTAAAAACGTCTCTTTGGACATGCTTGATCAAGGTGATGCTCATTGTTTTTGTTCGATTTTCGTAGTTTAATGTATCATGAATTTGTTCCGGAGAGACAGACGGTGAATTATGGAAGTATGAATAATTAAATATTTTGCGTTTTATTTACAATTTCCGGTATCATTCTTGTCACAATGTATAATAAATAATTCGATAAAAAAAAGATTTTCTGAAATTCATGAGTGAGTATAGCCTTAAATCAAGGTTAGATTCGAAGCAGTTGTTTATGAGTCTTGGCTCTTGCTTCTAATTTACATTTCTCCATTATCTGCCTTAATAAAGTACTTTACGTAAGAGAACGTCCACGTAACCGGTACATTCCCTAATTTAAAATAGACTAAGGTTTGACAACTCCTAGATTCACTGCAAAACTAGGAAGTCTATAATGACACTACAATAACCACAAAAATAGTTGAAATATTGCACAGGGGAGTAAATCAAGTGGCTTCTAGTATGTATGAGATTCATTAGAGCCAATTAGTATAACTTCCACCAATATAGTGGTTATAAATAAAAACCTGCAAAATTTTGAAATTCAAATTTCATAAATTAAATATTTAGTCCAATGCTCATATGTCCGTCTGTCTGTCATGAAAAAATTTGAACCGGTAGATAGATGGGTTTTATTCAAAACAAAAACATACCTGTCATTCCAACCCGTTTCGATCCAGTAATATTTTTTATGCATATTTATGCAACTGCACACAAACTATAATTTAAGCAAGGGAAAAATTAAATCATTAAAATGATATTTAATGAACCCACACACGCGGGCGCACGCACACGGCACGAACGTCTACAACTTTCACGCATATTAATTAACCCTCCTCCGAAAGTTAATTGGATTTCATGCGCTAACTTGGCGTTGATAATGTTTTATTTCGAGCATAAATTTTATATGATTTCTTATTAATTTCAACTGGTCAACCGAAAATACAAAAAAAAAATAATAATAAAGATAAGAAAGAGTCAATAAAGCGGTGGACTAAACACCGAAAGCAACATAAATAAATAATAAACAAAAATGTCGTTGTTGTGGTGCACGGGCGGCCGATAAGATCAGCTGGTGTAGCTTGACTGGTTGTGGCTGTGGCCGCGGTCCAAGGCAAGGCGTAAGGGTGTTCGTGCGTCCCCTGTCGTCAGTCATATTCATTTGGCATGTGTGGCACACATATCACCACAACGTGTGCTGCGTGTTGCAGAGCACAGTGCCGCGCACAAAACGGTGCTTGCCGGTGACCTTCCGGGAATTTGCGTGCCAATGGCGTGGTTTACAATTTACAGCGCCTCAGATATGATTTTATTTTTGTTTTTATTATTTTTATATTTTCATTTTGCTGGAAAACGTTTGAAGCGCGATTGCGAAGTGACAAAAGTGGCATTTGTGGTGTAATTTTATTATGGTTTGTGTTTGTCACAACAAAAATATTTTATTAGCTGCCACATGCCACACTTTGGCATGCGCAAGCTCTACTTATGCACACCTACAATTTAGTGTTTCAAAGCGTTTTAATTTTTTTCTTCGAATTTTTATTTTTGTTTTTTGTTTTTTAATTTTTTTTTTTTTTTGTTTATTTTATTTTATTTCTTTTTAATTTTCGTTTAATGATTTTTTTGTTCGTTTTAAGGCTTTTTATTCTTCTTTTTCTTATACCCTGAACAGGGTATCGGTCTACTATAGCATATATGTAGCTGCTATACAAACTGACCTATCAAAATCAAGATGAGATTTCTTTTTTATTAGGAAGCTCCCTTCGATAAATAGGGTAGAACTTTCTCTCAAGGACCGCACCTTGACTGGACCTACCCCAAGGTCTTGAACACAATGTAAATGAAAGAGTAAGGAATGCCAGCAATGCCTTATGCTAATACTCAGTAAAACCTATATCCTTTATCCCGCTCTCTTGCA
Source organism: Bactrocera latifrons (assembly GCF_001853355.1). Taxonomy (NCBI): domain Eukaryota; kingdom Metazoa; phylum Arthropoda; class Insecta; order Diptera; family Tephritidae; genus Bactrocera; species Bactrocera latifrons. Next base: position 328,437 of record NW_017535374.1, read on the forward strand.
TTGGGGCTACTTAGCGATTGTAAGACCAGTCCTGCTTTACAGTGATGTGGGGATGGGGACCATCTTATGAAAATTTAACTACCGAAAGCCAATGGAAAGGGTATTACAGGCTCGCTGCGCTGGGCATAACGGGAGCTCGGAGAAGAAGCACCAACAGCGGCTCTTGAACAGTGCTATATCTGAAACCAATAAACCTTATTGCTGAAAACAGCGTGGCAAATTGTCCGGGGGGAATTATTCGCTGGCTATTGGCTGCGGGAGAATTTGCAAAGAGAACATTCGGATATAACTCGGTTGGCAATCGCGATGTGGCCAGCGCCGACAGCATGGTCCCACTTTTCAATTGCAAACGAAAGTGCAGGTTCAAGATGATTGGTGCAAAGGCATGTTATTTCCACGCAACACTACTTCTCACATTTTTACAGCTGACTTGAAAATGCAGGGCTGTGTTGGTGCGGAGATATACTGAGCAGAGTCAGGTAAAAGACAGCCTTTCCAGCTGCTGGATCACTACAGAATTTTTCAAGTAGGGGTTTTTGCTATTGGGGAAAACCGCAAAGCTAGTCTCCAATACATCAGTAGACAACTCCTGCTACGTGGTCAACCAAGCAGCAATCAAGGATTCAATTTCTTTTCGCACTTCGGTCAAAAGCATCTTGGAAAGCAAAGCAGAAGTGGAGAATGTCGCCAGAACCAAGCGACCTCACTTCTACTGTGTGTCAAGTCACAAAGGCATCGGGGCAATGAGATAGTGGACATGATTACCGAGGGTGGTGTGCGCCTGTCAGCTGAAGACGTGATCAACATTGGAAAAACCATGACTATAGCACGACGTGGATAGGGGGGCATGGCAAACAAAATAAATGCGATGAAACAATCCACCTGAGTGCAAACCTGCAAAAGGCATGTGTGGGACGGCAGATCGGAAACTACAAAGTTCCTACATGCCTTCGACAGATGGGACTTTGGGAGCATTGTTGCAGACCGGTGATATAATGGAGCATCTTTTGTGCACTCGTGCCACATTGGTTTAAAGAATTGGGGCCCCTTAATATGAGACACAGAAAAAGGAGCTGAGGCCCCAGTTTCTGTCGCCATTCCCATGGACTTCGTAACGAAACATCGTTTGGTATCGCAAAGAACCAAAAGTGGTCTATGCGTGGCTTATTAGCCTAGCACAGTAATCTCACCTAACCTATGCAACAAGAAATGCACCTGTGTAGGGTATTATAGCTTTCATGCTGCCGGTTGACATTTTTTTCTTGTGGTTTGTTTTTTAAGTTTTTTTTTTCCTTTTTTTTCTTTTATTATTTCTGAAAAAACAAAAAATAAATTCTACTTGCATTTACTATTTATATTAGGAAAACCAAGCACGCACACTTATTTTTATGAAGTGTTACCCAAAACGTAGTGGAAATCATAATTTTATGGCTTTTCACTCGAAGGTGGTATGGGTGTGCGTGTGCTCGTGCTACTACGGTACTATGTGTGCGACGGCATGCACATATCATACATGACATTTGTAAAGTTTATTGCGTTTTAGTACATTTTAGTTTTTGTTGTATTTTTTGTAGCATGCGCACTTTTTGTTGCTGTTGTACTTCATTATTTCAATGTTGTTGTATTTTAACTGATTTGTTTTTAATTTTTGTTGGAATTTCATTTTTGTTTTGTTGTTGTTTTTATTTTTCTCTTGTCCCACGTTATTATTTAATTGTTGTTGTATTTTAAATTGTTGGTTTTTTTTTTTTTACTTTTGCTGGATTTTTCGTTGTTTGTTTTATTTCTTCCCATTTTAACTTTTTTTCTTGTATTTATTTCATATTGTTATTGTGGTGTAATGTATTTATTGTTGTTGTACTTCGTTTAATTATTTATTGTTGTTGCATTTGATTTTTTTGGTGGTATATTGTCGTTTTTTATAATTTCACTTATGAACGTTTTGTTGTGTTTGTTTTTGTTGTAATTTCATATTGTTGTTGTGTTTCTATATATTCACTACTTTATTTTTTTAATGTTGTTTTTTTGAAATTTGCTAATTATTGCTTTTATTTTTGTTGAATATTCATTTTGTTTTGTTGTTGTATTTATTTCATATTGTTGTTGTGTTTTTATATATTCACTACTTTATTATTTTAATGTTGTTTTTTTGAAATTTGCTAATTATTGCTTTTATTTTTGTTGGATATTCATTTTTGTGTTGTTGTTGTTTTTATTTCATATTGTTGTTGTTGTTTTTTTAATATATTTAATGTTGTTATACTTCATTTATGTGTTGATTGTGTTTGCATTTGATTCTAATATTATCTTGTTGTTGTTGTTGTTATTTAATTTCTGTATTTGTTGTTGTTGTTGATGGTAGTTTCATCGTTCTCATTTGTTAATTTTGAAAAATTTCTATATAAATACCTACATACATATGTGACAAAATATACATGTGTATGTAAATGCATATGGGTGTTCGTAACCTGCTTTCGAAATGTCACAACACAGCGCCTAAGCAACTCTAATCGCTCAACGAAAAATGTGAAATGATAATAAAATTATAAAATATGCTATCTGCGCGCTCCGATCGTGAAGTTATGAATTATTGAAAGGCGTTTTAATTCGATTTCTTTTCAAAGCTGTTTAATTAACTGTTAATAAATGTGCTTTGTTCGACTTAATTTGAAAACAAAAAATGAAATATGCGTCCATAATGGTTTTTTTTTTTGTTTTCTTATGGCCCATTTTTCATTTTTTTTTTTTTCTCATTTATTATAAAATTTTAATATTTTTTTCTGCTTCACTACTGCACCTGCGCATGCTTTTAAATTATAATAAATAACCCTTTTTGATTGTAAAGGTTTTTATGTTGTAGTTTTGGTTCGCTTTTGTTTTACACTTGCGTGACAGTAATATATGAGTGGACATTAAATTTGTTGTAATTGGCTGAAGGTCGCTGAAGGCCTTTACTTTCATTGCATATTTCAGACGTCTCTTATCAAGTTATGAAAGCTTTCGAAATATTTTCATGTAACTTTCCATTTTTAGGGCGATCACGCACATTTCAAATAAAATAGTGAACCTCCATGGTTATTGAGTTGAAGCGCAGACTGTTGTAGTAGGTCATCTTTCATAATTTACTTGATTCTATTAATGCTTTTTTTTAATTAACTTAATAACAGAGCATTTTCGGCGCTTCTTTCTTGCTGTGGTATCACCAGTTGGTACCGAATTTTGTATATTTTGAGGATCTAGGTTCATTTGACTGTGATTTGATTAGTTGAAAATCGTATGCTTTGGCATATATGTATAATTTCGAGTCATGTTGCCTAGTTGACAGTCTTTGGCCGGATAAAACTTCGCGTACGTGCCGATTACTTAGATCCGATTGTCGTGGAAATGGCTGACATATATTTATCTTCTTTTTCCACTCCATAAACAATCGTCATGTTTCTGAGTGAACTGTAGAGAAACCATAACTGACGAGGAGTCCGACTTAGCAGACGATATTGATCCAGCTGACTCGCACTAGATTCTCCAGCATTATACCAAAGAAATCTCACGACAGCCAGATTGGTACAAGCTTCGGAGCAAGGTGAAAGCCAAAGTTGAAAATCAAAATTATGGCTTCAAAACTGGTCGATTACGCAAACGTTCCGAGATTTAACGCATGAAGTTTGAAATTTTTAGTAAGCTAATTTCAAAGCACCCTGCTGTTTGAAGAGCATTTAGTCTTTTCGTAGACTTGCAGACGGTGGGCATGCTTTTATCCGCCATTGACATAAATACATAAGAGTTGAAAAATTTCAACAGCCGATTATGAAACTACCTTACTCTTCACTGGAACTGTTAATTTTTGTTACTTATTGATTCCTCTGTAGTCTTATTGAGGTTTTTAAAATTTTTTTTTTTTTTTTTTTTTGCAGATTTTGTATAATCGATTTTTTCTACAAAGTCTCTATATATTGGAAACCGGAATAACAACGCCTCGGGTAAGTTTAATTACATTTATTTTTTAAGGAATTGGCCTTAGAGACAAAAGTTGTTAGTTACAAACTAATACCTATCATACCCTTTATACAATGAAGACGGTATACTAAGTTTGCCACGAAGTTTGTGACACGGAAATATTCGAGATCCTATCAAATATATATATGTACATATAAATGATCAGCATTATGAGCTTTGTTGATTTAGCCATACCTTTCTGTCTGTCTGAATATATTGACTATTGAGACATCGACTGAAAATTTGCACACGACCTTTTTTTAAAGAAGCCTGGTTGAATCGCCGATATCGGACTACTATACCATATAGTTGCCATATAAATAGAACTATCAGAATCAAGCGCTTGTATGGAAAACTTTTCCTTTTGTCGAGATATCTTCACAAAATTTGGCATAAAATATTGCAATCTCCAAAGAATCTCCAAAAAAATTGTTCAGATCGGACTACTGTATATATCTACGATACAAACTAACTGATTAAAATGAAGTTCCTGTAAGGAATGTTTTATATTTGTAAAGGGTATTATAGCTTCGGTGCAACGTTTTTTCTATCTCATTCTCTTAATAAACTAGTTTTGTAAATTTTGCGAGATTTTGTTGTCATGAGAAAAGCCGTTTGCTTGATCTCTAAATTTTTTATGATCCGACTTCTTGTTTGGATAAAATTTTCAATTAATCTACTCGAAATACCCCTGTACGACTCTGACTTAGCGCCAGCGAATTCTATAACATTATCACAGGTGATTTAGACACTAGAATAACTCGCAGTCCACTCTACTTCACTCTCCTTCAAAGAGGCGCTGCGCCCTAATGTGCGCGCCTAAGATTTTATCTCGCGTTTTCAGCAGTAAGAAAGTTAAGCTTATAGGCCTAAACTTTTTAGAGTAGGTTGCATTGTTCCTATCTGCCTTCGGTATGAAAACTACCATAGCCCCGCTCCATGAATGTGGAATATAGCTGAACTTCAAGCATCCGCTAAAAATCTCATTTAGCCATGACACGGAAAGACAGAGCGCAATCTGTAGCATTCCCGTACCGGTAGATTAGTATGGGTCGAATGAGCGGATTGCCCATTCTTTCTGATTATCCGTAAAGATGTGTTCGGGAACGTTTACTGCTCCCTTCATAGCAAGGACTTACCGCGTCCTTAATTCTTCTAATGAGTCCTAGCAGTTGTCCGTACTCTCCGCTATTTTTGCGCATTAGACCGTGCGAGGCGGGTCTTTTGAATAATAGTCTTTTGAATAAGTCTTGCCACCTGCAATGCCTCACTACTTGTATATAGTGTTATGATCGTAAAAGTGAGAATCAGTAATGTTTTTCCATCCCACAAATAGATTTTTGTCATGTCCACCAGCAGTCATAAAATGAGCACTGTGTTGTTTCCCATACTCCACTCATAACAAAGTAACTGCCCACATAAGCTGTTTAAATTTATCTAGCCACTCAATGCATTGAACTGCTTAATTGTTATCATCATCTTGATCGATATCGATACATGAATAAATGCTCGCATTTGGTGCCCAGATGAATTGCCAAAGCACAGGCGATATGTTTCTTTCCACAAATAAACATATGGAATCTATAATTTATGCCTATAATAACTAGTTCTGTGCATTTATAGTTTGCTGGCCAGATTTGAGCCATGCAATTATCAACTGCGCACACACCTGAGCACATACATACATACAAACGTGCAGAGATGCAATCATATACACCTGCGCTATTTATAAGGACATTCCATATTTATAATTGTATGATGCTTAATGATGCCAGCAGCAGCTGCGCTGATAAAAGCCTGACCACAATTGGTTGCTGCTCCTCCAAAAAGGTGATTAGCAGATGTTGCAACAACAGCTCCGTGTCATCACCTTGTTATTAGCACGGTTCAAGTACTTTTGTGGGAAGGAATATTTTCTTCGCTTCATGTATTCCCTGAGTTATTAATTCATGCTTATGGCTACCAACTTGTGTGGCCGGGGCATATTTAAAAGCCCTTGAGATTAAGTTAGCATTTTACAAGCATAAATAGTTTGAAGACTTGACAGAATGAGAGCAAGTGCATTTTGAAGGTGAAAAAGTTGCAGGCAATTACTTTTTGTTCGGGGTACAGTGCGAATGCGCAAAGGAATGTATGGTTGTCTACTGAAATTAAAAGATCTATAATTAATTTCTTTTAAAAAAATGTTTCAAAATTTAATTTAATTTGATTAAATTTCGAACCTATCGATCCCTGTCAACGACCGATAATGTAGGTCTAGAACCTAGATTGCAGGGAAGCCGGTTTTCTGGAATTTCCTGTTTTATGTAACAAAACCGGCAGTTTGCATGGATGAGTGTTTCTTCAGCCTACAGTGCCCAATATAGAGCGCGAAAAAAAACGGGATTTGTCTAGGGGAGGTTCATCATATCTCTAAACCTTGCCAGGTTGTCATCTTACAACAGCAGTTTATTTTACTATCTCCTCCATGCTGAACAACTCTTTTATTATGTGATACCAAACCGAAATGCATGGTTACGGTTCCATCATCCTGGAAGCTGCCGCAGAGCGGTCTACTTCGTCGGCTATTTTGACTGCTACCTCTTTATGCCGCAGTACCCAGATCAGCAGGTGTACACGCAAACTGATAGGAGGTTCAACCTTCCTATACACTCATCCACTAATAGCGATTTGACTTCATAATCTGTGATCGCTTTTAGTTTCGCTTGACTATCGCTGTGGCGGTCTCGGGTAGGAAAAGGAAAGACCGATGCAAGGAAAAAGTCGGATTCTGACAAAAAAAAAAAAAAAAAAAAAAAAAAAAACAAGAGTTTAACTCTCTATATTTCGATGTATCTTTAAGGTTTTGGGGTCGGTATTCAAAAAATCTGTTCAACTCCCTTAACAAAGCTCCCTATTGCTTAATTTATCGTTTTATCCGAGTGGTTACAAATCAAAGAACTGAACCGTATCGAAGAAGTACTTTTTGAAAAATATTAAAAATTTGTTCTAGTCCTAATGTTCATTCAACTTTCTTCCTGTTTTGTTGTCTTCGTTTTTATAATTCTGCCTTATAACTTCATATATAATTTTAGGTAAGGTTAGGTTACCCTAATTTATGAAAAATTCAAACAAAGGAAAACCTTCCAAATATTTTCCAAGATTAAATTTTCAAAAGCACAACACCGTGAATACCACGAATGCATAAATTTCCGACAGAAAAATGTCAAAACGCATTTTGAGATGAAAACGCGCTAAAAATAATGATTGCAACACTGCGCGCTGCCGCGAATGCAACATTGCCGCCGCGGCTGTGGCCTCCGCTACTTGCTTTGCTGTCAGCGCTGTCAACATAATTTTTTAAAACGACATATTTTATTAATCAATTTATGGCACGCTTCAAAAACAGCAAAGCCACACTCGCGGACACACAAACATGCAGACTGTTACTGGCAGCTCTGACAGAAATCGATCGCAATGCAACACAGTTGCGCCACACAACAATAACACAAACAGCAAAGCTTCGCGATCAGTGCAAAAATATGCTAAAGTCCGCCATAAACAAGTGAGACCCAAAAAACCGAACGCAATAATAATAAGAAATAATAAAAATTACAATAAGCCAACAACAGCAACAAACAAATGGGCAAAGTACTTATGACCATAACGACGTGATTTCATTGATTGCCGCTTGCCGAGTGCTGCTGCTGCTGTTGTCATATTTGCTTTGCTGTTGTTTTTGCTACTGTTGCTGTTGCTTTTGTGTGGCATAAAAAGCGCGCCAGCTATTTGTGCTGCCCATAAATGTGGCATTCGGTAGCGTCGTATTGCAAACAGAAATTATTTCATACCTACCGAGCGGCGCGTTGGTGATTTACGCGCATGCGCACGCAGTCGAACGCACTGTGAACGGCCTGTGGCAGCCCACTTTCGACTTTGAAGCTATGCGATGTCAATATTTTGTGGCAATATTGCGTTCATTGCGCTCACGATCATTACGCGCCGTTGCCTCTTTGCTGATGCGCTCGCGTTGTTTGTGTATTACCTGTGTGTGTGTGTGTGTGGCGCGGCGACGATATGACAACTTGCGTGCGCGTCTGTCAGCGCGACAGCAATCGATCCAGCCGCGCCGACGATCGATCAAATGCGCGTGCACGGCCACTGAGTGAGTGTTGATGTTGTTGATGCGCGGCACATGACAAACTCGTCACATATGTTTATACCCCGAACAGGGTTAGTATGTTTGCCACAAGGTTTGCAACACCCAGTAGGAAACCCTATAAAGTATATATTCGTTTACTTAAATGTTAAAGTTCAGCGTGACAAGCTGAGCCGATTTAGTCATGATATCGTTCCGAAATTTTGTGCATCTGTCCGTCCATCCATTCGTCTGTATATAACGAATTAGTCACTCAGTTTCTGAGATATTGATCTTAAATTTAGAACATATGCTTTTCTCCTCAAGAAGCTGCTTATTTGTTGAAACCACCGATATTGGACCACTATAGCACATAGCTCCCATATAAACTGAACGATCGGAATAAAATGGTTGTATTGGAAACTTTTTTGTTAGACGAGATATCTTCACGAATTCTGGCATGGGTCATTGTTTAAGGCAACGGTACATTCTCCAAAAAAATTGTTCAGATCGGACCACTATAGCACCTAGCTGCCAAACAAACTGAATGATCGGGGTCAAGTACGTGTATGGAAAGCTTTTTAATTTGATAAGATATCTTCAGGAAATGCTGTATATATCATTATCTAAGGCAAAAATGCAATCTCTGAAGAAATCGTTCAGATTGGATCACTTCATCATATAGCTGTCATAGAAACTGTTCCATCAAAATCAAGTCCTGGTAGGGAAAACTTTTTATTTTACAAGATATATTCACGAATTCTTGCATAGGTTACTGTTTAAGGCAACGGTGCATTTTCCAAAAAAATTGTTCAGATCGGACCACTATAGCACATAACTGCCATACAAACTGAACGATCGAAATCAAGTCTTTCTATGGAAAATTTTTTATTTGATAATATATATTCTTTAAATTTAACAAGCGTTATTCTCCAAGGCAAAGCTACAATCTCTCGACATATTGTTCAAATTGGATGACTATAGCGCATAGCTACCATACAAATTGAACGATAAAAATCAAGAAAAATTCATTTTTATACCCTGTAATGCTCTAAGAAATGCAACTGTGTAGGGTATTACACTTTCGGTGCAGCCAAAGTTAACATTTTCTCTTGTTGTTGTATGTACATACGTATGCATGTATGTATGTTATATTGAATTGCGGACGACTCCAATTCATAGCGAGTGCCTCATATATTTCTCCATCGCTTAATATGCGTTCGCTTGCATTACAATTCATTTCATATCTGAGTCTGCTTACTTCTACTTCCAATTCTGTGTGTGCGTTTGCCTGTGCCTGTTGGCTGGCGGCTCACTTGCCGTTTGACAGCAGTTATGGCAGCATCTGACGTTTGACAGACGCAGCTATCGGCCACTGTGACTGACAGCAGCGCACACGCTTGGCGGCCAACGTCAATTTTTTGAATGCTTTATATCAATATATTGCAGTAGTTGTTGCATTTGTTGTTACATTTATTGTTGTTATTATTATGCGGTTGTGGCATGTGTTGCCATACGCCATATTCACGTCTTTATGGAATTCAGAGCAAAAGTTTGTCATATTTCAGCAACTGCGCTGGCGCACACATTCAACAACAACAACAACACACTTACAGTTTGTTGCTGCTTTTGCATGTTTCGGCCGTTGGTTCGTTAAGTCCTCTCCATATGCGCATAATGAGTTATATATTTTTTTCGTTGCAACATTGATTTGTTTCAAAATATTTTTTCTTCTTTGTTTTGTTGCTGTATTTCATATTTATTATTTCTGTTTTGATTCATTGCGCATGCCAAAAAAGGCCGTCTGTAATATTTTTGTGTAGCTTTGTAATTAAGCTGTGCTAATTTTTCGAATTTTTCTACTCGCTAAATTTTACTCTTAATTAGTTATTTGTATGAAAGATTTTGTTTTTGAAATTTTTATTCTTCACAAATTTGGTATTGGCGATTAGATTTTTGTCTGTTTTCTATGGTAGTTAGAATTTTGTAATGGCGTATTATGCAACATAAGTACTGTTAGTGACATCTATTTCACGACAAAATATTCATTAGTATTTGAGATAAGCGTCGTTTTGCGAGACTCTAAAAGTGAATTCTTCGATTTTCGTCTGAAATTATTGAACAAAGAAGTGCGATAATGCATCATCTCATACTGCATTGGTTATTCGTGATCATTTTGCCACATTTTCAACTAATATCGTGCAGCAACCACCGCATTCGCTTGATTTACCTTCGTGCAACTTCTGGCTATTCGGCAAATTCACATGACCACTCCATCATGACGGAGAATTTTTCGAAGTGCTATAATGACTGGAAAATTCGTTGGCATAAGTGTATTGCAGCGGAAGTGAATTACTTTGAAGGAGATGTAATGGACAAAATTCACCTTTCAATTTGATCACAGTAGTTCATATATAATATATGTTTTTGAAAGGCAGGTACTGGGCATAGGACAGTATGTACCGATTTGTATGTGATATTGGATTTCCCATTAAAGGGTTATGTGTTGGCAGCACTCCTTAGCACGAAAATCAAGTGAAGATATACTTTCGGATATATAGTATTTCTGTCTTTTGGAAACTTATATGTATATGGGTACTATTTTGACTAGAAAGGAAGAAATAAAACTCCTGTTATTTTCGATATGAATTCACCAGACGATAAATCCATAACAGAAAGCCGAATTACCACTGTTTGTTTGGTTTGGAAAAAGTGCCTTTTATCTTAAGTGTTAGTTTCTTAATCTGCTAAGTCCTAAATATATTACTTAGAATCAATCAAAATTAGAATGTGTCTAACTAAAGGAATGTATTGTATACTTATTAGGTTGAGTAAATATACTGATGAGTCCCATTTCGACAACTAGATACACATATGCCTTATGATGCCCAAAACTCCTAAGTATTCATAAGGAAGACCCTCGCACAACAATAAAGCTTCTAAAGCCAACCACAAGTTTATTAAGCGTCCTAATATCTACGCTATGGTAATCAACATGCTTCAACCTTAGTCTGGTGAAAGCAGTGAAGAAGAATTGTCTAGATATTTCCATCTCATCTGGTTTCCTGCAACTTTGACAAGTTGCATGCATTCTCCAAAACTTTTAGCCTCACCGCGTGAGTGCCAATCGGAAAGTGTTTAGTTACGACAGCTATCATTGCGGTCATGTAAACCTTTCTAAGAGCTGGTAACTCAATGGACCTTTTACGTATTTTCTCGTTCCTATTTTGATGAGGTTCGGATAAGTGTACCAATCGGCTTTACAATTTCCAACAACTTCGTTGTGGCCAAGCACACAGACAATTTTATTATGGAAGTAGCTTATTGTTCCATCTATTGAGGTGACACACTCCTTGACTAGCTTTTACTTACTTTCAGCAAGCTCAAGGCCTCTATGGTAGGTCTGCTATTGTTGTTGTAGTTGTAACGTGTACCTAATGCCCGTGAGGAATAAGTTGTCATCGGCTACATTGAACGAAACGTCCAAGAAACATACTGTTTCGACGGGGGCGTAACATGGGGAGAGCGGTGTCAGAGTGTAGGGTTAGCTAGGCATTTAAAGAGGTGGCTACTCTCAAACGGGGACTCATTTCATGCTAGATATATATATTATACTCTCGTGGGTAGGTGGTGGTTTCACTCCAAATACGTCATTCTCTGAGAGTGAGTCGGCGAAGGTGCTAATGGCTCGATAGTGAATGGCGGTCAGTGCTTGTCGAAAGCTAGTTTCATCCAAAATCTAATCTCCGTATTGTTTAATATCAGCGACGTAGTTGAGGAGGTCCTAAGCGGCGGTTACGCTCCAACCAGGTGACTCACTATGCAAATGTTCGATGGGAGACGTGCAGAGGCATCCTGTCGTAGTCCATAGTGTAGTATTCTGACAAGTTTGCAGCTTCCTCTTCTACGTTTCACTTCAACCATGCGACAAAATTGGTGCGGCGTAGTTAAGGACTTAAGGAATTTGCTGCGGCTCTGTACTTTGGCGATAATCGCGATCGCATGAGAAGTGAAGGAGCATATACTGTCGTATTCACAGCTAAAATTATGGGCTTATTGGCAATCGGAATCTTAACGCCATCGACTGCAATATTAAGAGGGTCAAGTCTGTATTCCTTCGTTCGCTTAGTGAATACGCTCGCTGTGAATTTAGTGTGCCGTATAGCTGCTATACAAACTGAACGATCAAAATCGAGCTCATATATAGAAAGCTGTTTTGTTTATGAAGGATATTCTAGCTTTTTTTTTTCTTGTTTTTCGGTAAAAGAAAATTCACTGTGTTATCCAGCTCTCATCGTATATGATATTTCTCATATTATTTATGAGACAGAGACACCACAGACAATATATTGAAAATTTTATATAACAGCATTTGGTTAATGCTTTCAGAAAACGAAATATCCAAATACATACATACTTATTGTAGCTGTATTTGTCAACTTTTGCATTCGTTTTGCGTTAAAAAAAAAAACTGATTAATTAATTATTTTGTTGCACTAATTGTGCGCTGACGTACACAGCAATGCGTTCACACCAAACTAGGTGCCACATGTGGCATACACGAGACATGTTAAATGCATGAAATGCCACACAACTCACGGACATATAGACAATTGTGAGGCAAAATCGAAATTGAGACAAAAAGGTAATTATTCTTCAAATACAGTTGAAGTGTGGCATGCGTTGCAAGTGTTGCAAAAACGGCACGCGAAACAAAACAGACGTAAAACACAATTAAATTGCATTTTTACAAGTGACCACCGTTATGTCGCCAATAGGCTAATGTGCCACCGGGGCTAGTTAGACCGCATAAGGGACAGAGAGGCGAGCCTCTAAAGCAAATCAAATGCCGAAGGCTGCTATAATTAATTTGAAAAAACGCTTAGGTGTTTAATACATCAGCACTGCATTGCAGAAACAGACGTTGAACAAGTAAGCAACAACAACAGTAACAATATTAAAGTCAAAATGCATTTTGCGCAGCAACATTTATGAATTGCCGTCACTTTGCGCATTTTTCCTTCTTTGCGCCATTGTGTGTGTGTGTGATTGTGGCAACTGCACATACACATACACACGCATAATTGCTCTGCTTAATTTTGCACACACATCGATTTCCATTAATTAATTGCATGTCTCGAGCATTTAGTTGCACTGTGACGTGTTGTGGCCACCATGGATTAATCACCGCCGTCCGACACCTCAAATGCACCAGCACCAATGCAACAAGCTGCATACATATGTATATTTACACATCACAATAGCAACAACAACATATAAACTTGCTGCAATTTTTTATGCTTTTTATGGTGATTTTTTTGTCTTTGTTGCTTTTTAGCCGCACGTTGCTCGCAATCAGTGGGCAACGGCGAGCCTCCTATACATTAATATCGAAATCTACAAATTCGTGCAGCACTAAACATTGTCTATTGCGCTTATTAGTTCATATTCTGTACATGCAACATAAATTAACCGAATTTGTTGTGGCAATTGCGGAGAGTGAGGCAATTATGTGTGTGCGTGCTAATTATGCTTGGCACTACGTCGCGTATGAGTAACTTTGTTTGGTGTTGCTAATTTAAATTTATGGTCGCAGTGTGGCCAATTTTAACAAATGGAAGCTAGTTTTTAACATAATAAGATGGTAGATGAAGACTTCGCGTCGCGAACCAAAGCAGGCAGCAACAATTATTTGATATGCGGTGGATTTTCCATAAGAAAATTCGAGGCTCGATTGAACTTTTCGCAAGGCGATTGCTCTGACAATTACACAGAACTAATTTTACAAATTCCTTGAGTTTGGGCCTATATCATATAGTTTTTTAATTTTGTTGAATTGCTTCAACCCTGTGAGGGTTGTTTGTGAGTTTGAGCCTTTTTAATAATATTGTCTTTTGTCTGAGTAATTAAAATTAGGTTCACCATATATCATTTTTCATCGTTTTCGATACCAGTTGGAGTTCCGTTAGCAGTTCCCTTACGATTAGTCATTCTTTCGAATGCCGGTGCTTGAAACGGATTTCAACAGACTCTGTGGCCTCTCTAATGATTTCTCTTACAGTATTTCATACCCTCGCGCCCCCAAATGTTTAAAGCGTTGCCTTGCCAATGTCGGACAAGCGAACAAGAGATGTATCGTGGTTTCCATAGCGCCATTCTGCACCCTCACTGCGACTAGTGAGTATTCCAATCAAGTTTCTATATTCCGATCTGTCGAGTGCCAATAGGAAGTTGGTATAGTATTTCCGATCTGTTTTTTTTTATTATTTTTTATTTATTTTACATATTATTTTGCAGTTTTGAACTCATTTAAATCGTTCCTTTTCGTTTTGGTTTTATTTGCCATGCTTCTCTCTAGTTCGAAGTATAGAAAATGCATGGCTTTTCCAATGTGGATTACGTTTTCGAGTAATACCGCTTTGACAATCTCGTTCAATATCTCACTTTCCTCGATATTTTTGTGACCTCGCAACCAGTAGAATTTAAGTCGCTTGGTTCTGCCGACTATCTCCACTGCTGTCCTGCTTTTCGAGACACCCTTGGTTATACAATATTGCCGACATGAGAAACATAGTTGAAGCCTAGACTGCTGTTTGGTTCTCCATGTAGATGTTGATTCTGAAGTTGTCTACTGTTGCGTATACATAAATATATACATAGAAAATATAAGTGGACAGAATGACGAGCTAAGATTAGACCTGGCTGTCTCTCTGTCTGTCTGTATAAACGCGAAATATTCCCTCAGGTTTTGATATGTATATCAAGCTAATTTTACACTGCTCTCAACAATAACCTGCTCATTTGTAGATATCGGATCTCTATAGCATGTATTTAGCTGACATACAAACAGAATGATCGGATCGGATTGTATAGAAAAATCTTGGAAGATGAGATAACGGGATGAAATTTGGCAACAGTGCAAACTCCGAAGGAATTGTTCCAATCAGGCCAATACAGCAAACAGCTGTCATCAAATTCCTATTTGGAATATTTTTCATTTGTAAAGGGTATTATAGTTTCACTGCAATTGAAGTTAACATTTTTTCTGTTTATCTTGAAATTAATTTACCTAAAATGTACTCGTATATGCCTTACTCATCGATATTTTTACTAGAATCGAACATATTTTTCATATTTCGATAACTAAGGTATGAAAAAATATATTCCTATTTTATAAATGATTTTTCAAAATCCCAGCTCTATTGTGTTTTTCTTCAAGCTACTTTTTGGCTTGGATCGTCGGGATATCTAAGTCCTAATGCACAGATTTTTTTGATATTTAGCAGTAATATTTCTCCCTCTTCTGTATTTCAACTCTCCTGTGAACCAATAAAAAATTTGAGAAGGTCCAAAAATTAGCTAAACATCGATTTATTCTTTGGGTAGCCGCCATTTTTTAAAACAGTTTGTTCGGGCCTAAACTATAATACCTTCTTAGATTTGCTGTTGTGCTTTGAACTTTCGTGTTTTGACACTGTTCTGAAATTCAAATTGTCTATAAATATAGTCTTTCTATATATGTATATATATGTATATATACTATATATTATGCGCAGTGTTGCCATATTTTCATTAAAATTTAAGAAATATTCGTATTTTACATCATTTTCACAGGAAACATGTAGAGTGTGACAAAATCACTTGAAGAAAATTATTTAAGACAGTGTTGCCACGTGAACATTTTGGTTTTTCGGCGCTCTAAACCATTATACGTTTTTAAATGTGTTTTTGTGCTTGTTTAAATATCTTTTTAGCATTCAAAGTGTTTAAAAATATATTATTCCATAATATAATCGAAGCGGTGTTGCCACATTTTCGTTATAAGTTACAGAAATTTATTTTCTTTTTTTGCATAATTTTCAAGGCAAGCGTGAAGTGTCTGAAAAAATTGGTTTAGGAAAATTATTCAAAACAGTGTTGCCACCTGAACATTTTGGTTTTTCGGCGCTCTAAACCATATTACGTTTTTGAATGTGTTTTTGTGCTTGTTTAAGTATCTTTTTAGAATTCAAAGTGTTTAGAAATATATTATTCCATAATATAATCGAAGCGGTGTTGCCACATTTTCTTTAAAAGTTAAAGAAATTTTTGTATATTTCTTAAATTTCAATGCAAACGCAGTGTTTGGATAAAATTAGTTTCGACAGCGTTGCCACCATATCTAATTTTGATAATTAAAAATTATGGAATAATAATAAATATAAACCTGAAAAAGCGATGATTTAAAGAAAAATAGATGTTTATGATAGAGTTGCCACCTAACATAAAAATAAAAAAGGTTTTAAATTTGAAATGACAACTTTATACTAAGTTTTATCAAAAACGAACATACTCGTACATGTGTTTAAGCTTTATTATATATACATATATATCATTTACACATTAAAACAATTTATCATAGTTTAGACAAGCGGTCTGTTTCTGTCACTGAGACTGTCATGCATATATGGAAGTGCTCGATTGCACTAAAATAATGAAAATAGTTTTAATTCTCTTTTATTTATATTTTTATATACATGTTTTAATGTTTTATTAATAGCTACTGTCTTAGTTTTATTTTCCTTCAAATGACACCAAGTTATTGCATCATCTATTCATGTTGACCGTGTTGGTTCAACTCATAGCGTTCGTTTACTGCTCGCGTTCGTTGGGTTTACGTGTCGGTATGTAAATATATATGCGCATATCAAGATGTCGGCTGTCATGCACAAACCGTCATCTCAAATTACCATATTAATAAACAAATTGTCGCGCATTATTGCTTAAGTTGCAATACTGATATTTAAAGTATTTGACAAAAACGAAAATCAGAAGTCGCGAATGAAGCATATAAAGAGCAGCAAAAAGACCAAATATAAATTCTAAAACTAAAAATGCGCTGTAAATACTATATTTATGGCAGCCAAAAAAGCAAATTTGTAGCTTAACTTGGCTTACGCATGCGCCTGCCACACCCGCTCGCTCTCCTTTGTGCGCTAAAAGGCTTGACGAAATGTCCAGCTTGCTGTGGCGGCCTGCGCGACGCGCTATGTGTGGCTGCTGCTGACACAATTAACAAACTTGTTTCGCGATTTATTACCAAATTATGAAAACACAGTAATTTTTTGCGAAAATATTTTTATAATTTTTTTTATTATTTTTTTTTTTTTACTTTTTTTATTTTGTTTAATTAAAAAAATTTCTGTTTTTGTTTTTATCTTTTTCCAATTTCAATTGCAAAAATGACAAATGCGCAAAAATAAATATACATATTTGTACCGCAATGTGCGTGTGTAATAAATCTAAATCTGTGTATTTTTTGCATCTGAGTTGTTGCAGCAACTAAATTCTGTTATTTAGTTGCTCACAAATATGTCTATTAAATTAAATTGCTTTTTCGACACTATAAGCAATAAGCAACAACAAGATACATGCACAGATATGCCATAAGTGTTGCCATTTTGCACACCTCGCCACTTAACTCCTTGCTTGTGTGGATGCTACAAGCAGCTCCCACTTGATTTTGCTAATATTTATACCCTCAACAGGATATATGAAGTTTGCCACGAAGTTTTTAGTACTCATAATTAAATCTCTACAGCAATACTGTGTTCTGTGAAGAAATTGTTCAGATCGGATCACTATAGCATATAGCTGCCATACAAACTGATCTGTCAAAGTTTTTGTAAGGAAACTTGTATACTTCTCAAGGGTATTGTAGTATCAAAGCAACCGCAGTTAACATTTTTATATTTATTTTTTATTATATTCAACTCTGCTTTTGTCAACTGATCACTCATATCTAGGCGGTGCGCCGTGTCGGCGTTTTGACGATCAACGTTCGCAGTTTTGACATCGGCCGCCTTATGCGTACGACACTGTGTATGCACATCGTACGCAGTTAGTATGTGGCACCTGCCTTTTACGCCACATGGTGTCACTTGTCAATCAATTTGTCCGAAAAGTCGCGTGCTTTGTAAAGCTCGTCCATTCTAACTATCAGCGCTAAGCGCTCAGCTCTGTGCGGCTTACTCATTGACTGCCGTCGTTGACTTATGGACTTGGCGCTCGTTTGGCTTCATATTCGATTTATTGTTGTTAATGTTTTTGTTGCTGCTGTTTGTTTCTATAATTTTCCAGTGTTTGTTGGAGTTTCCAAATGTGCATACATCATATCTAACGCTATTTTTGTAAAAGCTTCAACTGTTTTGTCCTACAAATGGCAGTAATGATCAGTCAAATTGTATAAATAATGAAAGCCATAGTGGAATTCATTAAAAAATAATTATGACTGCTTTTTATGGTCGCTGTAATTGAATATCAAACACTGCGGGTGGCCTCCTCAAGTTGAAGTCTGTGTTTGAAAATAATATCGAAAGGCGATAATTTTAGTTCCGAGCATTGTTTATGTGAGGTATTTTCTTAGAGAGCTTCAGTGTTCTTCTGTGAGATATATTTGGATAGAGTAAGAAAAACATATAACTGAACTCTGAATAGAGTTTTGTTAATAATAAGGGAAAACTTTCAAATACCGTAATATAACCGTTTCGGTTTGCCTTGCCTGTCTCCTTTAGAATGCGCTTCGGACACATTTTCACTGAAACTTTATTAGCAATTTGCTAAAATATCAGATATTTATAACTTACACGTAGAGTTCTGTTCCTGTTTAGACTTGATAAAATTTTGATTTCATTGACTGCATAAATTCCGAATTCTTCTTCTTTATTGGCGGATGTAGACATCGCTTACGCGGTTATGAGAAAACAGAAATCTTTTGCAGAACTTTTCTCTCGAAAACTCGCAGCGTCGAGTGATCAGTTGTTGTCGTCATCCATTCCTCTGCACCATATAGCAGGACGGGTATTATGAGTGACTTATAGAGAGATAACTTTGCTTCTCAATTGATTACTCGGTCCGAAGTAGCACCTGTTGGCAAGAGTTATTCTGCGTTGGGTGCTGACGTTGTTGTTGGTGTTAATACTGGTTCCAAGACAGACGAAATTATCTACGACTTGAAGTTATGACTATCAACAGGGATATGGGAGCCAAGTCACAAATGCGACGATTGGTTGTTTGATGACAGGAGATATTTCGTCTTGCCCTCGTTTACTGCCAGACCCATTTGCTTCGCTGCCTTTTCCATTCTAACGAAAGCAAAACTAAAACTACATAGTTGTTAAGGCGACTGATATCAATATCATCAGCATACGCTAGCAGCTGTACACTCTTATAGAAGATGGTATCTTCTCGGTTTAGTTCGGTAGCTTGAATTATTTTCACCAGAAGAACTTTGAAAAAGTCACAAGAGAGAGAGTCGCCTTGTCTGAAATATCGTTTGATATCGATCGGCCCGGAGAGGTCCTTCCATATCCTCACGAAGCTTTTGATATTCAGACATTGCGGCATAAAGGCAGCTCCTTTTCGTGTTGTCGAAATGAGCTTGTAAATCACTTGTTTTTTCCAAGATCTAGCGTATAGTGAATATCTGGTCGGTTGTTGATTCGCCAGGACTAAAGCCACACTGATAAGGTCCAATCAGTTTGTTGACGGTGGGCTTTAATTTTTCACAATGAGGAGGTTTATCCCACGGTAGTTGGCTAAGATTGTGGGGTCTTCATTTTTGTACATTGGGCACACTTAAATTCCAATCGTTGGGCATGCTTTTGTCCGACCATAACATATTTTAAAAAGAAACTGATGCTCCTATCTCTTCTTCGCCGCCGTGTTTGAAAAGCTCGTCCGGCAATCCATCGGCCCCAGCCGCTTTGTTGTTTTTCAGGCGGGTTTGGGCAATGGAACGTCCGCTAAATCATCATCGATTGGGAAAATGGATTCACCATTTATTGGTGTTATGCTTCCACTGCCATTTAGCAGGGTGTAGAAGTCTTATGTCCATAATTTTAGTATGCTCCGGGCATCCCTCACTAGGTGATCTCTGGCGGATCTACAAGAGTGTATGCATCGCTTGCCATAAATTTTCGGAGAAATTTCGAGCATTACCCCTGTCGGCCAGTTTGTCAAACTTTTCGTACTCACGCATTTCCGCCTCTCTCTTTTTTTGTCTGCAAATGCTTCTTGCTTTCTTCTTCAGCTGTCGGATGTATTGTGTTCGTTTGTAATGTTGCGAGGTAGGCAGTCTGTTTTCTCTCCACTGCGACACGACACTCCTCACTGTACGAGCTTTTCCCAGCGTCTCACAGATCCGAATTTGAATTATTGTAGCTAATTCTTGAGGCCACGGACGACATTACTGAATCCTCTAATTAACTTCGACTTTTTTCAATAACACAAATCGTGGCTTAAATTTTTGCACGGGGTTGCTCCATAATATACTGACCCATTGCAAGAATTTTAACCTCTCTGGTGCTCTTGGTTTGTTCAACCATTAAAATATTAGTCGGGGTATTACCTAATTCCCTTTCGAAATGCAGCAGTTAGGTTGTGAACTTTGTGTCGTTTGGTTTTACCAATAGGAGTGGTAAGCATTCCTTAAATAATTTTAAAACGCTGCCGAGTTGACAGTGCGTGGCCGTTCCGGTTACGTAGCCCCGACTGTCATGTGAACGGTGTGGTAGGCATTGGTAAAGTCTGTACTCTCAAACTTTATTGAACTATACATTCGACTACATGTAAATTCGGAGATCTGATCAAAACCGTTCGATGACAGTTTACACTTCAGCAATCACAGTATTTTTCTTTACAATGTTCTGAATTCAGCGCAGTCATAACCTTGTTTTACATTCCTGAAGTGGAATAACGGCGTTGTCGAAGTACTACTGTTAAGTCTGTTATATTTTCAAGTTTTTATGACATCAGTCATAACCTCTCGTGGGCTGGCTGAACGAAAACTTTTTTCTCTGCATTAACTTTCTTCACTAAGTCTTCTGTGTTTCAGTGGTATTTAGCGCTAAATTGTTCGCATATTCAAAGCTTTTTTCTCTCAATCAAACTTTTTGTGTTTCAGTCAAAATTCTTCCCAAGTGCTCTGCCCTCTCAAGTTACTCTTTCACATAACATTCCTTTATAAATCTATTTTCCATATTCCTAACAGTATAACCAAAGAAAGCAAACTTTTATTACCGCAGACATGCTTCAAAATTTGTAAGCAAACCAAAAGAATGCTAAAGACCTGAGCAAAAGTGATTGAAAACAAACCAAAAGCCAAAGAAAAGGGGGTAAAGACGAAAAAAGTACTGTGTGTAAAACAAAGCCCGCACAATACTTTTCTGAGTATACAAGCTAGCAACATCTTGCAGGACATTTAACTTGCAAAACACAACAACAAATATACCAGTTAAAGCAACAAAAATAACAAGCGGTGAATGGCTAGGAGATTACAAGCTCTACTTCTTAGTTGTTGTACAAGAAAACCAGAAATTATAAAACCGAAAAGTTTGAGACTGAACTTTTTTCTACCAAACAACAACACCAAATATAAAATGTTTTTTAGCAACAACAATTTAACAAGCAAAATCTATGCAAATGTTAAATCGGCTAAGGTGTGAGTGCCATGCGGTGAAGCGTGGAATGTGCGTGTTGCGGGGTTTCGTGACGGCTTGGGTCCAATGAGGCGCTGTGTCTCGGCTGATGAAGTGCGTAAAGTAATTTTAATAGAAAATTGATTTATAATTGGAAAATCTTTTCCAGAAATTGATTTGCCACAAAGACCGCAGCGCAACGCAACGCAACCCAACATAACAGAGCACCGCAGCACAGTGTTGCATGTGATAGCATAGCGCCGTATAGCAAGCCGCGAGAAGCTCTCAGCCCATTTTAAGTTTTAAGAAGTTCTTCTACTTATTTTCATTCTTGTCTCACAAGCACCACTGAACTGCTGAAGCGGTTTTCGCTCAGGAGATGGTTGTTTAGCGTCATCGCTGATGCTGATGATGACTTTGATGAGCAAAATTTCTTTACTTTTAGTTTTGAGAATATATAAATGTCGATTTCAATACAAAAGCACCTCTAGGCACTACTTGGGCAGAGTCGTATTCCGGTATCTTCTTAAGGTGTTTAGTTTTGGCCCACTTATGCGCATCTACATATGACTATCTCTGTATTCGTCAACTCTTGTTGTTAGCATTTGAGGCGTTGCCATGGCCAACACCATCGTCTGCACTCGAAACTGAAACTTCTTTTACGCTGAAGTCAAAACCGTAAGAAAATGAGAAAAAAAAAATGAAAGTAGTTGAAAATCGTTAAAAACAAAAGTCCTTGCAATTCTTAGTGCATGGCTGCAATTCTTCATACTTTTTGCATCTTCGTTTGGCTTCTTTGAGTACTTACTTTCGCTTAGCGAATTTGATGCTTTCTAGTGGTTGCTAAACTGGTGTTTGTGCAATGCACTGTGGGATGAACATAAGTAAATGTTAAGTAAAAGTAAATTATCTTAAAAAAAATAAAACAGGAAAAAATGTTAATTTTATACCTTTTATAGTTGCATTTCTTATAGCATAAAAGTGTATAGCAAATCTTTATCCCCGTTCTGATCGATCAGCTTGTATGACTGCTATAAGTTATGCCAAAGTGAACCGATGTGAATAATTTCTTTTGAGATTGCTGTGTTGCTTTGCATAATAATCTGTACCGAATTTCGTGAAGACATTTCTTCAAATAGAAAAGATTTTCATACTAGAACTTCATTCCAATCATTCAGTTTGTACGGCAGCTATATGCTATAGTAGTCCGATCTGAACTATTTCTTTGGATATTGTATCATTGTCTTAGATAATCGATCATGCCGAATTTCTTGAAGATATCTCGTCAAATAAAAAAGTTTTCCATGCAAGCCTTTGATCTCGATCGTTCTGTTTGTAGGACAGCTATATATGCTATAATAGCCTGATCTGAATTTTTTTTTTACAGAATTCAGTATTCCGCCAAATTTCGTAAAGATATATCTTCAAATGACTCCGATGGTTCAGTTTGTAAGGCAGCTGTGTCGAGTACTGGTCCTACATCCTCGGATGTACAGTTGGGTGAATAATTGAGGGACTAGCTCGCGTATATATTGATCGAAAGACAGGCGAGCATATCTAAATCGACTCTACTTGTCACGCTGATCACTTAAGTACATAAATTATGAGTTCTTCGATGTTTCCTATTTCAGATTATAAAGTTTAAATATTTTAGAATTTTCTATTGAGTTACTTAGGAGCTGGGAATGACCAATTTTCTCTGATTTTCGTTCAACGCTTTGTTTTGATAACATTTATTTTAAGCATTCGCGTTTTCTGAAGTCCACTAATCGTTTCCCGCAAATTCAATTTTGGAGAGTCCTGAAATCCCTTGAATTTACTAAATATATGTCTTTTTGTTTCATTCCAATATAAAGCGGTGGAGATTACCCAGGTCTCAGAGAATTTATCAGTTCACACATTACAGTGTCGGAGAGTTTCTAGTTGGTCCAGCTAAATTGGAGGATTTCTGTCTTAGCAACAATTATACGAGTCTGTATTCATTTTACTTTTCTAATGGGTATATCAATTTGGATCTGTACATGGATTATCTGTTCCAAATCGATTGGATGGCCATAACGGCACTGCGATGATATGATTTGAATGAAATGGTGATCTTTGTATTGTATATCGTATTTCTGAAGCAATGAATGAACACGAAATTTCGTAAAAAAGGAAAGTTGACTAAACCGTTTGATTAGTCAGTCCTTAGTGTTAGCGTTTTAAGGTTGTTTTAAGTACTAATGAGAACTTGGGCTAGATCTTTCGGACACCATTTGAGGCCCCACCGGGACTAATAACCCCTTCACTCTATTGTCTCCTCTCTGAACCACTCCTCTGATCCCTGATAAAGTTCTTCAGTACAAAAAATTTTATTGATGCAGAAACGTCATCTAGAAACCCTCGACCAGAATAACTGGATCATGTATTGGGCGAACGACTGGGGGCACAGCGGCCTATCTCGCCACTCCCATTATAATTATTTGGTATAATTGTACGTTAAAATCTTGCTCATGTTCTCAAATCCCTATTTAAGTTTTTTCTACAATAATATATATTAGAACCCAATTCCAGTCCCACAGTAATACAACTAAATTTCAGCTGCCTTCTCAGCAGCTCCCACAGTCGCTTACGACCTTTTCGGTGTTGCTGCTTTTTAAAGATGTGTGCTTTCTCTCTTTCGCTGACGCGACTGCTGACTCTCTACCTCTCTTTTCGCACCGCTCAGCTGCTAGCAAAAACTTTTCCAATTGACTTTGCTTACGTTGGTATTTTTCTTGCTAACAGCTTTTCCCACCAACAACGCTAACCATGTGGCAAGTAAACAGAGCTCTCAGCGTCTGAAGGGTGAAGAGGCAGCAAATAAAAGAGATAAGCGTGCAAGAAGTGCTAAGATGTGTCGAGGTGCGTTAATGCGGCCACAACACAAGCGGTTGAGGCAACCGAAGAAGAAGCAGTATAACAAAAAGAAGGAAGTGGCAGGCGCATGCGACGAGGAAGCAGCTCTGGTGGCTACATTGTAATTTTGAAAATGAGTAAAGTTTTTCCAACCTTAAAGTGGGTTTCTGTGGCTGCTGCCAAAGCGAAAATAAGCACAAACAGACCGGCACACACGCACGCACACTTGCAACCCATTTGAATGCTGTGGCAGTGGCAAGTGCTCGAAAAGTTACAAGGAGAAAAATTTAGAAATTTTGCTATCTTTGCATTTGCTGCTTTTAAATACTTTACCGCTATGCGCAGCATTTCCGAAGAAGCTGACAATGCCACCGCGCAGTTGAGGTCTTTCAAAGTCATCTTCAACTGGCGGCCAC
Organism: Bactrocera latifrons; assembly: GCF_001853355.1. NCBI lineage: Eukaryota > Metazoa > Arthropoda > Insecta > Diptera > Tephritidae > Bactrocera > Bactrocera latifrons. The sequence goes on from NW_017535374.1 coordinate 353,297, forward strand.
GTCTTCTTTGTGGCGTATTGTTTTTGACGTTGGCCGCTCTGAAGCGGAAACTATTACGAGTCGCTGGCGCTGCCACTTCTTTCAAAGCTTCTGCCGTTTATGTGGCAATGTGGCAGCTTTGTTGGCTGCCGCGCCGACTGCTTTAGCATTAGTCGCTATGCGTGCGGACCAACGCTTAGCTTGACGCTGCGCCTCGAAGCCGTCCCAGCGGCCTGTGGCTGCGGCTGTTGCGGTTCATTTAATTGAATTACGAGAGTATTTTTATTGAGTTCGCGCAACGTACACATAAAAGGATTAACACGCGAAAACTTTTTTGATTTACCGCCTTATCTTTCGTTCTTTCGAGATATACTTCGGCTGCCTTCCTTACTGCCTGCCTCGGCGTAAACTTGGTTGCGCTTTGATGCCTACAAAGTCATTTATTTGCACATTCTTACTCTTAATAAAGCTGCTAATGCCGCCGCCGGGTCGCGGCCGTACGACGAGCGGCCAACCGACGTGTCCGCTTATCGCTGACTTCTGCAGAAACCTGCTTGACAATTTCACTTTGTAATTCATTTTATTTATTGTAGGCGCTAATGTCCTTTAGAAGCCTTGCCTCACTTTCACACACACACACTAACTCACCTTGAGATTTATACTATATATACATATTTACAAAGCCGATGCTTACTTTCCTTCCCGCCCCGCTGGTGGCCATCACACCTCACCTTTGCTTTATTATTCAACTTCTTCTTCTTATCCTTCACTGGCACAATTTGAAATTAATTTGCTTCTGCACGCAATTGTCGTCAGACGGCATAACAACAGCAACATTGCAAAGAGAGAGTGCAATCATTTCGCCTGCATTACGTGCAATGAAAGCAAGTACCGTTCAAGTGTGTCGCCGTAGCGAGCGAAAAAAAGATAATTTTTCACCTGACTGCCTTATCTTCTGTGCGACGCTTCCTTTATACTCGCCACCTTTCTCACCTCTCTCTGTGTGCTTTTGCCGCAGGCAGAACGTACCGCTTGTTGTCCAGCGGCCGATTTACGCCATCCATTGCAGCGGCTCAACATTTAATTATTTCTCATTTTTAATTTACAACCACTCGACTGCTTTGATTAATTTGCGCGTAACAGTGTAGAAAATAAATTTCACAGATTTCACTCGGAGCGCCGTTGGTCAGCGCCTTCGTTGCAATGTCACGTGTGGAGATGGAAAAATCTATAATTGATTACTTTAAATTTAGCTTTCTGCAAGCGGCAGTGCGTGACCTTTAAGTCAAAGTAGCTATGGTGGTTGGTAAATAGTCAAGTTAAGTAATCGAGAAGCCCTTCGAAACATCTGTTTCTTTATTATTGGCGCAGACACCGTTTTCTTGGATATAGCCGGAGTTACAATAGCGCATCAATCGTTCTTCCTTTCGTTTAGTATCAATGTCAATGTAGCTAAGCTCCCTCTACACCTAGCCTTTCCAACTGAGTCGAGTACTGCCTCTTCCTCAGCTTTCCCCAGCAGGTACTGCGTCGAGTATTCTCAGAGCTGGAGTATTTTCATCCATTCGGACGACACGACCTAGCCAGCACAGCCGCTGTCTCTTGATTCGCTGAACTATGTCAATGTCGTCGTATATCTCGTACAGCTCTTCGTTTCATAGACTGTGGTATTTTCCGTTGCTAATGACCAAAGGACCATAAATCATCCACAGAACCTCACTCTCGTAAACTTGTAACGGCGACTGTTCAAACCGCCTCTTTATTGTTCTTCAGACGGGTAATTGCTATTCCAACTTCTTTGTGGTCGGTCAATGGAATGCCCGCTCCATCGTCATTGATTGAGCTCCATTTTGCCTAGAAGTAGAAGCGTTTCGGCCTATTCATCATCAATAATACCCCAAAGTAACTTTGTGTTATGCCTTGTGTTTCTTGTGTTCCAAGACGTGAGGTGTGCCTCAAAGGTCTATGCTTTAAACAACTCTTGAATGAGCTGAATGTCCTGGGGCAACTGAAGTGAATTGTGTTTCCAGCTGCACCAAGCAAACCAGCAGAAATCATCTTGACACCTTTTGTTATGCTCATAATTTTCCCATGGGTCTCCTTTTTTCCGTCGCCTAATAAACTTAGCGAGGCAGATTGGAGCGAACTCCAAGGCCCCCTGCTTCCCGTGTTGCCAGAACTTAGTCTCCGGTCAGACCTCGTAGCTGAAACTACTACCAGTTGAGATTCCATACTGCTCTGGAGTGCTGACCATGGGTCGGACTCCATACGACCATTAAACGTACACACCTTTCACTCAAGAAGCTGACTGTAACTTCTAGTTAAACGTCTTTAGCGCCTAAACAATTCACGCGTAAACGATCCTAACTTTTCGATATTTCAATTAGTGGAGATCATATCGCGAACATCTAAACGTAAATCAGTTCAACTAATTCCAATACCATCCAGATCCCTACTGTCCCAGTCATGTACTCGCGCTCCACAAAAACAACCCGACCTAAGAGGTGCCTCTCATGTAAAAATGCATGCAGAGGCCCGTATCCAGTAAGCAGAGTGCCACGAAGAGCACAAGCAGAGAGTCCATCATGAGATTCCAGATATGTGAACCGCAGATGAAACCCTGCGAGCAGCCACGAACCACTCCGATCTTCACACTCCCATTCATGCTGACTAGGAAGGCGTTTCTGCCCGAAAAGTATCTCAGCCAAGAATTTCTATACAGCTAAGGTCCTACAGTTGTTGCACCACCAGATCCCAGCTTAGATAGTCAAACGCCCCCTAGAAGTTAACAAATATGCCAAGGGTATATTTCTCGACATTATCCCAACAACGTTTTCAAGATAAAACCATCCATCATCTATACTGCGTCCTTTCTTGAACCCATACTGCCTATCCGAACACCTTTCTCATAACAGTCGGATTAAGAAACTGGAACAGACTCGGATTTTTATCCAAAAAATGGCTTTCAAATTACTTGACTATGTTTTCTGCTATACGCCGTTATACCATATCTCGATGACCCAACTATTTAAAAAATATCCTATAGTGCAAAACAAAAGGTTCTGTCACTGAGAGGGCTCTGTAGTTTGCAGCTTCGATGCATATGACTTGCATTATTCCCTGGGGAAGTCTATGTTCAGATCAGTTCAGTATTAGACTGAACTGTGTGTCAAGCATTTTATTTACCGCACGCCGATTCCTGATTCGTCTTTCCTCGCTTTGGGAGGCAATTCTTAACCGCTGCGTGCGTTGCTGTCATAAAGATGCCTCTAGTCAGCTAATTGAATCCTACATTAATCAATCTTTCCTCCGCAAAGAGAGAGAGGTCGAATGTGTTAAATTAGCTGGATCTGATAGCTCCAAAATCGTACACAGACCCACTACATCAGTTCACACTGGTGCATTTACCACATGGACGAAGAAATACATTCGAATCACATTCATCACGGGAAAAGGGGGCGAATTGGATTGTTAATGTATACTTTGCTTCTGGATCTGCATCGGTTAGACAGAGAGTTGATGTCGGAACTCTGAATGTATTACCCACCTTAAATCCGCTATTTTAAATATGTTGCACCATCAAAACAACCGCTTCCTCGATTTATGGATAAATGGCTTCTATGTCGACAACATCCTTAGCTCCGACAAAATCTAAAGATTCAACTTAAGCCTGGTTAGAAAATATTGAGAGAACCAATTTGAAATTCAAAACCCTTGCCATAGAGTCTCATCCCCACACAACTCTTGTTGGACCTACACGGCTCTCAATTTCATTGAATAAGTCAGGGATTTATGACAGCGTTGACGAAGGTGATCTCGCCAAAGTCATTGGGGCTTCATTCTAGATAATAACCAGTGATAACCAACAGATCCAAAAGAAATAACCCGATAACGATTCAAAACCGTTACTCACCCACACATTAATACTTATCGACCGCGAGTGCTATCTGCTCGCCTAATTTATAACCACGTTCGATATTATGACTTCGGCGAGATCACTTTCGTCAACGCTGACATAAATCACCCGTTAAGTGTATAACCGCTAGCACTGCAGCGTTGCAATTAATGAAAATGCGAAAAACGGCGAACAAGCGATATTTTATGGCATCAAAAATGCTTGCGCCATAAATAAGTGGAGTCGGCGAGTGACGGCAGCCGCAGTCGCAGTCGAATAAGAAGAAGACAAGTGGAAAAAGGAATATGAATTTTTATTTTGCTATTAATTAAATTGTGAATTATGTAGGCAATTCGCACGCCATCATAAATGGTTGACCGAACGCCGAAATGTACGCGAAAACATGTAAACTGCAGCGCCGGCACTCCGAACAGAGACGAGCAATGAGCGGGCGCTGCTGGAAGTTGGTGGGACACCGCATGCCAACAGGTAAAGTGAAGTGGGCCACGCAGTTGCGGTGGATTTGGGCGTATGTGACTTATTGCTGTGATAAATATGTAATAATGTATTACATATTTACAGATGTATATATGTGTGTGTGAATATATGTGAATCGCTGTAGATGAGAAGTAGCTGGTCGGCGTCTCGTTGGTCACTTGGTGATGTTGCACGTAAATGTTGCGCACGTATGGCGGCGCATAAACTTTTATTATCGCTCAACGCAGTCCCCTTTGCACACACACAAACATACATATGCCGAGGCGAATACATGACCTCACGAAGCGCGACCAAATATCATATCCACCAACAGTCCACCGAGTTGTATGCCAAGCAAAACAAATAGAAGTCACAAGTAAATTAAAACTTTATGAGAAAATCACAAAGAAAAAGGGAAATACACACCACAACAACACAGGGCAACAAAAATGGCAACTGTTGCAACAGCGCCGGCGCAATGCCAATGCAATTCACCGTGCCGCAGAAATATATCAACGAGACATCTTCCACATTCAATGTGATATTAAATTATAAATGAATGAAATTTTATGACACACACATAAACGAGGCGGCTACGGCAAAGAGGATGCGCTGCAGTACCACATGAGCGAATTGGACGCAGGGACCAAGCGGGCGCAACTGCACGCATGGTGAGGCTACTGGTCTGACTTTACTTATGGTTCGCAACAGCTTTGATACACTAAATGGCAGAGGGATGTAGACAGGCGGAAAGTCGTTTTACTTCAGCTTCCCTCTCGTTGGACTCAATTTGCAGTGGTGTCTGTTGGACTACTCCAAAGAACCATTCATTTATTACCAAACAGACATCAACTTTTCGACTAGATCCTTTACTGAGTTGTGAGCTCTAGGAAATTTTGAATTTGCCCTTCTACTTCAGTGTTTTACAGAAAAAGTTATGAGAGTAGAGTCTGCATTGGTTGTGAACTGCTTTTTGAAGTAAGCTTTATACCCACCGCAGCTCAGAAACTATTTAGTTGAATTTACAATGCGAAATGCGCAAACGATCTTCACTTCGACCACGTCCTAAAAAGACACAGAGTAGTATTTTTCACTAAATACTCCTCCCAGCTTGAAGTAGTTACCAGGTTCTTTCGTAGCGTAATTATTACATTCCTGATACTTAGTCCACTAAATATTACTTACAGCTTGAGTAGATACCGGGTTTTTTCTTTTGATTGATGTATTAGCCGGGTGCCGTTCCTTTCCAGTTGGTAGTTGGTTCTTATCTGTTTATATTCAAGTATTGGAAAACCTATATTAGCCTTTAATCGCTTCTTTACAAATTTTTTCTCAATGAGGGACCGTGTTAAAATCATATTATTCTTCTAACATCACCCAGCCGGCTCAAGGTAGAAATTGAACGCGGCAAAGCATCTCTGTCACTGAGACGACTAAAATCCAAATTCGTTATGCCTTTTTTGTCGGCTTTGCCCAGAAATATCAGCAAGTTATAAGAACTAGTGCTGTAATACTCATCTTTAACAGAAATTATATACTTTGCATGCGATTTTTACTAATGAAAAGGTATTTGAACTACAAACGACAAATGTTAACAGTCATTGAGTTCGATAGGTGCTCAAGTGGTAATGGCAAAAGCTAAAATGTCTGATAGGAGATTTAAATCTGGTTACATTTGACACTGACAGACATTTTTCTTTTAACAGCGCCGATCTTGTGTCACTTCAGCGGGATAGATCTAAACAATTTGAAGGAAAACTTATGTTGCCTTTTAATTTCCTTATAGGGAACATTCATCTTCTGTAGCTAGTTCCCAGAATCAAAAAATTTAGTTATAAACCAAAACTACAAAAGTGTAATTCAGCAGGAATAGTACGAGATCTGAATGCAAAGTGCGAAGCATGGTCATTTTGAAATCTTCTTTTATGTTTAAAACGTTTTTAATGTCCATGAAGTATGTCGAGCAACCTGATGAGCCTACCTTTCTAGATGACGCTTTTCCTAATTATTTATAATAATATACCAGACCTGCTTCACCGTTGCAATTGAGGCCATAGCACCAATTTGTATTCATACAATTTGTATATATTGTGAACTCTGATTTGAACCATACTGTAATATCCTCCAGCATTTGACGTTTCGTTTACTACGCACAAGTTGCTGTGTTCAAAATTTTTATGACTCGCTCGTTCGCTGACTGATCACCGTAGTTTATCTACGCACTTTTCTTCTCCAGTATAAATGTTTCGGCTTGCGTCTACAAAAGTTTCAAACAGCTTCCTTCAAATTATCGCTTTGAATTTTGCCTCCAACCCAAAGTGTTGCCTTTGTGACTGCCATATGGTTATAGAGATATCAGCAATATTGCCTATGATGGCTTAAGCTATAGCCTATAAGCGGTTCTATGCATATACATACATACACATTCATGTATATATCGTATGAAAATTCAAATAATGCAATAATTGGCATTGGGCTAACCATTGGCTTATGCTAGCCTATTCATGCATAGAAGTATAGTTGAAAGGCTTTGCTGCGTTGCACGGTACCCGGTCGCCTTTGTTTTAATGTCCCCATACTAAAATTGCTTCATAAAAGTTCGTACAATAATTATGTTGTGAAATATGATACGCGTCTGCATGAATTTCAATTTCATAGCTTTGAGAAAGGGTTGCCAGAATGTTTTTATTCGCTTTGCAATGATAACTTTTTGTTTATTTATTTTTTTTTTTTTTTTTTTGAGAAAAATAATAAAGTTTTTTTTTCTCGAATTGAACAATTGAAAACAATCGATATTCTGTGTTTGTGCGCTGTGAAGCGATGGCCAATCCTAAAAATAAATTTACACCCGTTTTTTTTATTTGGAAAAAAAATCAATTCATTGCTATTTTGCGCCTAGATTACTATAAGCAGCTATGTTATATTGCGGAGATATCATAAACCAGGTTATTGGTGGGCTTACATATTGGTGGTCTCAATCTATGCATCTCAGGTATCATGGCAAATATAGATAATATTTTAAACTAAGTTCATATTAAAATAAAAGAGCGGCTACCTGAATTTTACCCAACTTTCTCGTCTAAGTTTTTTGGAGCTGTATATAGATTTGAGGGAATATATGGGTTTCCTCGGGTAAAAAACAGCCTTCTTCAACAATTTATTATTAGAATGTTTTATTGTTACAAACATACACTATTAACAAAGAAATTCTAAAATTTGTGGGTAAAAAATTTTAAACTCGGCCATTGCAACGCCGTTTCCGGTAACCCCTCGGAAAAAGATGAGCCCATGTTGGCAGGATAACTCTTACAGTATCATCTAAAGTGAAAAAATATGTTTTCTATTTAAAAACATATCTCAGAACTTGGACGAAGGAAAAAAAAAACAGAAAATTGGATTTTTGACAGAAATTTTTATAAAGAATTAAAATTTCAGCGAATTTTTTTTTTTCAAATGTTGGTAATCGAAAAACAAATCCTTCGTCCAAGTCTTCAAGAAATATATCTCAAATGCTAAGATTTTAGCTGTCACATTCGACCGTCTGTGCTCCTTTATTTCACACAGAACTGTGATTTTTTCTAAAGTACAGAGCTGCAACAAGACCCCCAGTCTGCCCGCCGTTCATCAACTACAACGTCGCAATATGATGCAGCAAAACGCAGATGGAGAAGATGCAGACCTGCCAGAAGACCGCTATCTGGACTTTAAGAGGTTATGGCCTGATGTCCCCATCGATCATCTACACAGTGAGACCCGCATGCTTCCTGTATAATAGCTTCTGCTCGAGTTTTTTTCGCTGAAACCATCCATGCATTCACTTGCTTGAAGCGAAGCTGCCTACTTGGAACACAATCGTTCCCATGACAGTTGGGTCTACGTAACCGGAACGGACCCGGATTTTGTATCCAGTCAAGGACTGTGAACTCGGAAGAATTCTGCCGCTATAACTATTGTAGCAGGTTAAACTCTACTTATCCAAAATAGACCCAAAATCTTTGTCCTACATGTAATGGGGCACTGCATGATACTAATCACTTTTTTGCGCGACCTATGAAAACAACTTACTTAATCTCCCTTTCCCTATGATTCGAACCCGTCGAAACAGCCCGTTTTCTGGGCCTACTGTTAAGGGATCTCGATGACAGTTAACATATTGCTTTCCCACAAATAGGGTCTAGATAATCGCTAAAAAAGATAGGTGCCTGATGATATCAGGCCCGGAAATTTTGTATCTCGGTGGCATACTAACAAAAACTTCAAGTTACTTAGAAAACGTCAATAACCTCATACTAAACAGTTTTATATACTCGTTTTTGATTGATTACAAACAACTTCAACGCTTACTGAACGTTTAAGCAATTGCTTTCCATTTTAACCCTTTTTCTGCACGTGCACCTAAATCCATTCTGCTGAGGAAAATATTAAAAAAGTTATTAATACGAATCAAGCCATAATATGGCTTTTATGAGCAGCTAAACAATTCAGGAAACTCCGTAAAAAGCAATAATACTTAGGCTGTAGAAAAAGTATAACCCCGAGAGATCATTCAATCATTGCCTTGGAAACCACAGAGACTATTATTACTGTATTTAAGTAGTAAATGTTTATGCAACTGTGGCCACATTTTGTGGAAACTGAAGCGTCGGCTCGCCTCACATATGTGTGAGCATCGATTATATGAGACTCTAATTGCACGTGTGTGTGTAGACGTGCATCCATTGTCGCAGGCTGGCAGCACTTGTTCCACAATCAATCACAATTTTTTAGCTGTCTTCATATCAGGCAGGAAAAAAGTATCGCTTTCTTTCACTTTCCCTTCCGAAACAAAACAAAAACTTGGTTTTGACTAATGTGGCACGACGCGTGCCGCTGATTCACAAAAAAAAAAAAAAACAAAAAAAAAAAACCAAAAAAAAAAGAAACCGACGTTTGTGCGTATGGACTTCCTTAAAAAACGTACCCCACTCATTTTTTTCTCAGTTCTTTCACCTCAATTGCCTTTGTTCTCCGCTGCATTCACTGTCTACGCCGTCAGCACGCACTATCCCCCAAATCCGCTGGCTTTCTCTATTTTCTATTTGTCGTCGTGCTTGCTTTGTTGGTTTCTCAAGGATATGCTGTTACAGCACATCAATTGAACAACTGTAAAAGCAAAGCAACAGCAGCAGCGTCGCCGTGACTAGCCGCCTGACAGCTAGGCAGTCTTCAGGCATCCAGGATATTCCCCAAGTGCAAGAGCATTGCAGCGATTGTCCCAACGCGCATTTTTGTCATTTTCTTTGCTTTCTCCCAGTGTCTGTCGCGCTTGCTGTTTTTTACTGAACTCTCATACATAGTCTTAGATTTATTTATTTTATTTTTTTCAAACAATTTTTGAATATTCCTCTAGTCTTACAATTGCTTTACGTTCCCCACATTGTCCTTTCCATTTATTTCTTATATTTGTATTTTTATTCTATTATTGTTGTTGTGTATCGTATGTCATTTGATTGTTTGTGCTGAGATTTCTTTTTGTTCTTGATTGTTTTCTTTATTTCTTCTCCTTTTTTTTTTTGTTGTGTTTTGCTTGGAGTTTGTGGTGAAAGTGGCTCAAATGTTTTAGCAGCAAAAAATACTTGGATATTTTGACACGTTTCTCTATAATTTATGCAACTCTGGGGAGTCATAGAACTCCAAGTAGTGAAGTCTTACTCCATTTTTATTCACAATGCTTAGATTTCAATTTTTATTTTCGTCCATTTTTTTGCATTTCTCTGAATTTGGTAAAGGAAGTGGGTAAGGTAATATGGTAAGGGGTTTTTGGTGGGAAAAATAATGCTCAGATTGAAACATTACAGCGAATAATCGTTGCAACTCTGTCGGAAAATAATTTATATGAGGAAATTTTTCAAAATTTTTCTCAATTTGAAGAAATTGGAAGCTTTATTGTAGCTCTTTGACCATCGTTACATTTCAAGAATTCATTTCAGATTTCTGGCGTTCGTCTTCCGTAATATCTCAAGAAATTTAATGCCATATTTAATTTAATTATACCTTGGATAGATTTTATATATTTGACTGCTGTTGAGATTCTTTGGACTTTTTAGAGTTGGGAAGGCATTATTGAAAAGGGTTAACGCCATAGAAATATGCCTTGGAATCTCGATTATACCTTCGGTCGACTGAAGGTGCGTAACCAAAGATATTTTCTATTCAGAACTTCAATGTCGGAAATGTCTGCTTTAAGTGTTTGAAGTTCAGATACAAAATGGACTAAAAATGATCGATTAAGTCAAAATCCGAAACTGTTTTTAAGTTGACAGAGATATCAGATACATCATACATTTTGGACGTGAGCTTTAGACGTTCGGTTACCAGAATCTACTGCAAAAAAAAGCCATTGTTGATACATGTCGAAGCAGTGAGGTCTAAGAGACTTTGTTCCGCCAATTTCACAAGACAATAAGAGACATCTGCTAAGCCAAAATTAAAAAAAATCCAATATACGATTATGACAAAAATATGATTTAAGGGAATGTTTTCGAAAAATCAGAAGTTCAAATACAAAATAAGTTCCTAAAATAATGCGGTAACTGGTCCGAGGATTAACGATCAGAACACCATAAATTTTTGTATATAGAGATGACTTCTTCAGTTTATGAGTAGGAAGTGCATCTAAACCGCATCGTAAAACTGTGTCGTGTAGATGAAGGAACTTCAGATTCAGGTGTTTCCTTTTGAAGCTCGAATGACAATATCGCAACAACAGAAGAATTTGGGTAATCTAAACGAACAACGTGAGCTGAAAAAAGCCAGTATGAATTTCTATTGATCTTGTAGTTCAATAACAAATGACGAAAGAGATCATGGTTAGGTTAGATTAAGTTAATCTGGTAGGCCAATAAGCCACGCATAGACCAGTTTGGTCATTTTCGATACTAAATAGAGTTCAGTTGCTACGTCCAAGGAGTAGTCTTTAGGATGCATTCGCTTGAAGCCCATATTCATTGTTTGCCCAGCCGCCATTACCCACCGAACTATGCCCGAAAGTTCAGTATGCAAATTCTCCTGCTGGCAGTAATCGTCCCAACGATTTTGCTGCGAAGTTTTCAGCGAAGAGGTCTATAGGTGGCTGAGATCAATGGTAAAAGGAATTGAAATTATGGAGCGCCATTGATATTTATTCCGATACAAAATATAGCTGAGCTCAGTTTACGAAAAATGTCTTCGAGTTGTTCCACTTTTGGACAGGTCTGGTACTAAATTAATCAATATCAAACAAATCGAAGTTTTTTAGCCTAGATTTCGACAAAATTAATAGTTTCTACAACGGAACCAAAACCTCTACTGTAAAATCTATTTTAAGCTGAGATCTGGGGTTGTCTAGTATATGGATCTCCTCTTAATATTTATATCAATTAGTTAAAAAGTAAACTCAATCTGATCTTGGGTTCGAAACACAGCATACTTTTTACGAACTCGGACTGAGTAGGGACTACGGAAACGCTCATCTCATTTTAATGCTTACTATATAACAGGAGAGTGCTCAAATTAAGAAACCAACGTTTTCAGAATATGGTTTTGTAAAAGATACATATTTTGAGTTTTTGAAAAATAAGACGCCTGCCTTAGAATTTTTATAACCAAGCATGACAACTGATAGCCCCAAAGCACCCGCAATAAAATTTTGAGCTCGAAGTCCCAATTCAGCTGCTGTTTGTGATTGGGAGAAATGCACACATATGCACCAATTAACAACACCAACATAAACAAACCAGCAATGATAACAAAAATAACAACAACAAAGCTGCTAACTTCAAACCATTCCAATACCGTTACCCTCCACAAAGCACGGCGGAAAACTCCAAACGGAATGCGAAGCTTTGCAATGAAGTTGTTTGCATACACAATACCCACACATGCACACATACATATGTAGACATGTATCAATATGTATGCGCTTTACATGTAACGGTTGTTTTGTACATTTGTATGCGTGTCGATGCGTTTTGCGTAGCAACAGCCAATGCGTCGTAAATATTCGAAATGTCATTTTGAAATCCTAATTTACGCTTCGACGAACTAAAATGCAGCAAATGACCAAAGTCGTCGAATGCAACAATAAAAGCAACAACAACAGCCAACGATATTAGCAAGCAGCGTTGATACTAAAATTGCAATTTACATTAACGACGGCGACGGTGAGTGGGCGGAGGTGCGCGGCTTTTTCGTTATTACCGTGTTTGCAGGTGTGAGTCGGACTGCAAGGGGGAGGGGGTGTGGCTTTGGAGTTGCAACATATGTTTGTAAGTACGAACATCGGTCTTATTGCACTTTAGCTCACACCCACATGTGCAGCACGAGAATGGGAATGTTGATGGTGACCCAGCAGCCCTCGGTTCCCATCGCTCTTCGACCGTCGCATTTCACTTGTGTCCCGTTAGTTTGCCAGATGTCATCTTCGCAGCTAATGCCACCACTCTAAGCTGCATATTCCTGCAACCGGTGACCGTGCCATCTCCGGCTGTGAGCACCGAGACAAGTGTCTCAAATGTATTCTATGGTCGCACTTGATTTTGGTTTTGCTTTTGATTCGGAACATTCTTTCAAATTATTTTCTTGTAGGTTTGCGGTACGTCTCTTGGTGGCCTTGTGATACTTCAGTGCCACACGCGCAGTTTTGTGTCGTTATGTGTCGCTGGCCGTTCAGAAAGCGTAAGCTTCAGGTTAGAATTTCAAGAACCCAAAAAATTCTCATAATGTCTGCGCAGAGGTACTTTGATCAAAGAAATATTTTTGTTTAAGAGCTACTCGTATCCATCCGAGTTCACATTTCTTCGACTGATATAACTCCAGGCTTATTCGAAACTTACGGTTAGCCGTATTTCGGGAGGTCAGACTCGATGGGTCTTATTTTTTTTTTTTTTTGATTTGGTACAATGGTTTTCAATAAAGTACTGATGGTCCGATGTAAAATTTAACATAACGACTTCATTATCCTTTAAGTAAACAAAGAAGGTATCGATTGAAAAAAGTGAAATTGCTTCGTTTTTGAGAGCATATATGTAGATAAATATCTCACACGTTGAATATGGAATCTATCATAAGTACCTAAAATACGAGTATATGTGAATGCTTAGACTAGATAAATAAATGAGGATTGCAACGTGATCTAAGGTCTATTGTGCCCTCTGCTAAGTCACAACGACTCACTTAGCCCCAGCATATTGATAATTTTCAATTGCTATTAGGGCGATGTGATCCCTATTTGGAAACATGGATCCAAGGGCCTTTATCCTGCGCCTACAGACTGCTGTGCAGTCAATTGGCAGGTGTTCTTGAGCTCCATTCATAAGATACTAGGCCCATGTTATATAAGTGCACCTTGAGCTTACTATGGCCAGTGTAGAAAACGACAAATAGTCCCTGAAATTGTTCCTCGGGAGGTTGATTACATGCAACATGCGGCACGTCTTCATACTTGTGGAGTAGCTCTTGGTATGGTATGTTGACCAACCGCAATGAGAGGTTCGGGTCATACCATTAAATGGTTGCAGCGGAGCGGGCGAGCTCATCAGCCAGTTCATTTCCGGCTACACCTTTGTGACCGTGCACAAAGATGAGGCGCACTTTGTTTACATTCTGCTGGTCTTTTTAGACGTTTTCTACACTCCTGCACCAATAGCGCTTTGTTCTTGTACGCAGATTTTTTAAGCGCCGCTTGACTGTCGCTGAGTATAAATATGCGTTCATTGCGATAGTTGTATTAGATGTTTATTTCTACGCACCGACATATAGCAAAGATCTCTGCTTGGAATATGCTCGGAATACTTCTTATAGGTATGAAAAGTCCCTCACAGTTTTTCAAGCTGTCGCTGAACCATTTGATTATACTATCCCCAAGCAGTAGCTCGAGACCGAAATCATTCGATCGAACCTTACTGCTAGGATTATTCTTGAATTATTAATCCTCACAATGATGCCCCTTGGCAGAAGAACTAGTGGTATTTCGCCACTTAAGTCCTTCATGAGCTGGAAAAGATTACCTTACCTCTGCCAAACCCTTCTGCGTATTTGCATAGGTTGTCGTGCGTTGCGTATTTGGCTACAGATTAATAGGTAAAGCGGATCTCTCCCCGCATGACTTCAAATGCTAAAAAAAAGGGCTTTCAGATCGAGAACCTTTCTTCAGGGTGTTTGTTTTTCCATTTTTGTCCTCGAACAGCGTATTTTAAATTTATCGCCTGTCCACCTGTATATGCGTGAACAACGTGACGAAATCGTCGGAATTGGGTCACGATAGCATATAGTTGTCATACAGACAGAATCAAATGTTTGTATGGAAAACTTTTTCGATTGACGAGATATTTTCTTCATGAAATTTGGCGGGGTTTACGGCCTAAAGCAGTTATGCAATCTTTGAAGAATTTTTTTCGATCGCATCTTTATAGCATATAGCTCCCATACAAACTAAATAATTGGAATCAAGTTCTTGTAAGGAACACGTCTTCATTTGAAGAGATTTCTTCACGAAAATTAGCACGGGTTATGGCCTAAGACAGTTATGTAATCTCCAAAGAAATTGTTTCTAATGAAACACCATAACATATTATATAAGTCTCATACAAACTGAATGATTGGAATCAAGTTCATGTAAGAAACTTCGTTATTTGAAGATGTAGCTTCACGAAATTTCTCAAGGATTATAACCCAAAACATTGCTACAATAACTGAACAATTTTTTTTGGACCGGACGACTAGTGTATATATGTAGCTGCCTTACGAACCGAACGATCAAGATCAAGCACACTCCGTGGATACTTTTTTATTTGTGAAAGGTATGCTAGCTAACTTGAATTAATATATCGTCACCTAAATTCCCAAAAAAAAAAAACCTATTCTCAGAAATATCGAAATTGAGCGTTTTTATTGCTTAGCACATAGTTGGGTCCGCTGTTTGATATATCCAATATATAATATAACCATTTTATAACCAAAACTTTAATTTTGTTTTTATATGAGTGGTTTCTATTTATCGTTTTCCTTCGCCTATAAACTTATGAAAGAATATGTGACGTTTTTATGCATTTTAGGTGACGATATGTGATTTCGAAAAAAATTAATATTTGTTCTTTCATTATAGTACAAATTTTATGGAACACGAAAATTTACTCTCCTAAATTGGTGATCTGTCTTTGCCATTTTTCATGACTTTTTATAAGAATTAATAATAAGCACTTTTAATGCTTAAACAAGAAAAAACGTTAACTTCAGTTGCATCGAAGCTAAATACCCTTCACAGGTGCATTTCTGTTAGTGATTATGTGTTCAGTTTGTATGGAAGCTATATGCTATAGTAATCCGATCCGAAAATTTTTTTCGGAGATTATATTATCACCTTAAGCAGTAATCCATGTCAAATTTCGAGACGATACCACGTCAAATGTGAAAGTTTTCCATACAAGAACTTGGTTCCGATCGTTCAGTTTGTATGGCAGCTATATACTATAGTTAACCGATTTGAATAATTTCTTCGGAGATTATATATTTGCTTTAGAAAATAACCTGTGCCAACTTTTATGGAAATACATTGTGAAATGTGCAAATTTTAAATACAAGAACTTGGTTCCGATCGTCCAGTTTGTATGGCAGCTATATGCTATAGTGGTCCGATATCGGTCGTTCCAACAAATGGGCAGCTTCTTGAAGAGAAAATGACGTTTGCAAAATTTCAAAACGATATCTTAGAAAACTGAGGGACTAGTTCGTATATATACAGACTGACGGACAGACGGACATGGCTAAATCGACTCAGCTCGACATACTGATCATTTATATATTTACTTTATAGGGTCTCCGACCCTTCCTTCTGGATGTTACAAACTTCGTGACAAACTTAATATACCCTGTTCGGGGTCTAAAAATGTTAAAGTTGGAGGGAACACCTCTTGTCAATGAATACAGAAATACATAATTTAGGTGTATGAACTTAAAAATAAAAAGGCCGTGAAAAAAGTTGCTGAATTAATTAAAACAAATTTCTTTCTATATTATTATACTTTTACAACCCATTTTCTCGGTCTCGATTGCTGAAGAAAGATATATAGTAACCATTTACAGCTTAAAAATTGTCCAGAATTACTTCTAGTCATGATATCAGATCCACATGATCAGCTTATAACAAATCTAATGCGCTTATCGACTGTTGTTACTTTGTTCCTAGCTAGACTATTCGGAACTAGTGAAGAGAGAGTTAAAGCACTGGTTAATGTGGATAATGTATGCTGCTGCCTTTAATTTATTCTTATAGACGATAATTATATCTCAACTCACTCACTATTCCACCTTGAAAGACCCGACCATAGGTAACTTCCCTGCAGTGTATGCTAAAATTCAGAGTATTTTGATTTTCTTACTTAATTACACCATACAAATTTATTTTCTCCACTAGCATTTTTCTCAGTGTACTCAGCAACTCACACCAAATTACAAATATGACTAAAAAAATAACTTTCAAAAAAAAAAAAGAAAAAAATTGCACACATATCGACCTGCCAAAATATCCATTTTCGCACGAAATAAATAAACGTCATCAATGTCAAATGGAACTCATTCAATCATATATATGTATATATCACTTCCTTGTATGAAATATATGTATGCATAGAAATGTGTCTATTTTGGTACATATGCATGTATGTATGTTTGTATTTCTATAAATCAAAATGCATGACATTTACTTTACATAACTTTAACAGTACTCAAATACACAAATGCAAGTGCAATACACACCTATATTCATATATGCTATAGCGAATGTACATGTATGTATGTATGTTTGTATTACCATATGTGCATGTGATGTGAGTGCGTGTTTGACATCTCGCTGAATCTGTGAAAGCAATTTATTTGACACAGGTTGCGAGTTTTTATAGCAACAACTGTATGTACATACATACATTTGTACATATGTATGTAGATGTAGATACCATATATCCCCAAATATCCATACATCGATTGGCAAGTGACAAACATAACAAAATACTGACTGACAGAAGAAATGTTGACTAAAAATAAAAATACGTGTGGAAAAAAATATATATCGAAATATATTGGAAAATGAAATGTGGCAAACTCACGAAATATTTGACGATATACTCTTGTATGAATAGTCAATAGGAAAATATACTAATGCCTGAGTTATACTATATATTCTAAGAACAGATTGAAAAAAGAATAAGTTATGCGCTGGCAGGAGTTTACTTATTTATTATTTCCGGGTACTTTTTTGTCACAATGTATATGTAAATAGCAACGAAAGACGTATAATATTGTATGAACAATATTTTCAGAGACCCTGACCCTATACTTTCATACTGTTCTACTGATTTGATAAAAGGTAGGTGGGCAAGTGAATGTCTGACAAGGCACCCACGGATTTAAGAAGTCCATTATCAAACCACTAGGACTAAAAATCCCCTCACTTTATTATGTGCTCTCTGAACCACCCTGTGCTCTTGAAAAAACTAATCAATACAAAAAAGCTAACTTCATACCATCTCCTAGCCATAGTCAAGACGCCTACGACCGAGAGTTCGAATATTTTTCCTATACAAATCTTTAGATTCGCATAGAAGATGTTCTATATTCTATTTCTCTCTTGACAGCTTCTGCGATAGTCATTGTTTAGTGTTCCCAGCCTGCTGACATGCCTGCCAATTAGACATTGACCCGTTGGCATTCTTATTATAGGAACTTAACATGTTTACCTATTTGTTGAACAAGTCAAGGATTGCCTCCACTGAGACTGAGCTATGGCTATAACATGTTTGTCATTTAAATATCTATTGGCAAACATATTATAGCTATAGCAATATAAATGTAATAGCCAGAGGCATATAAATTCCGCCTTTTTAAAGTCTAATTGTAGGTAAGTGCCTGCTCTGACTTGTTCATATGCTTCATAGTCACCAGGAATAGTAACATGTGCTGGAACCCATTGCAAACTTATTTAAGGGAATACGGCGTTCCTATCTCTGACAGAACATTAAAATACTTTGGTGATTTCAGAGCCGCTTGGCTATCTGTATATTAATATATTTGTTGTTATGAGCGCAGTCTTCGGCAGAACAAGAAAGCTTTCTTTAATTACTGTGATCACCGCTTGGAAGACACTGCAGTGAATATATACATATTGCTGAAAAGGCACCTACTCGTTTATATAGTATAAATAATCATCCCTGTGTCTCTGTCCACCTCCCTACTTTCCCCAGTCTTTAAAAAAAAAATTAATAATAGCGATCCCTAGGAAATCCGTGGTATTGTGTAGAAACGGAAATATGCTAAGTGTCTTGCCCCTTGTTACAAACGATTTATAGGGAAGATTGCCTTAGCCTAAGAACTGATTTCACTGCCAGTTGCTTACAGAATAGTAAACGAGAGTTGTTTACATTAAAAATGCAGTAAATGCAATAGGCCTACGGTTGGTTTTATTTTAAGCGCATTTCGAATATTTTTATACTCTGAACAGCAAATAAAAAATTTATATAAATCGTCAGCGTGATTAGCTGAGTCGATTTAGTCATGTCCGTCTGTATATACGGGAACTAGTCTCTCAGTTTTTGAGATATGAAATTTTGCTCGCATCCTTTTATCAGACGACTATAGCATATAGCTGCTATACAAGCAGAACGTTCCGAATTAAGTTCTTGTAAAGAATATTTTGCATTTGTGCTTGCTTTTTCTTAGTCAAGAAAGACTAATCAGTCGGTTTGACGGTAAATTCGAAATATACAAAGCCTTCAAAGACGGTCGAGAGATCGTTGAAGAAAA
Organism: Bactrocera latifrons; assembly: GCF_001853355.1. NCBI lineage: Eukaryota > Metazoa > Arthropoda > Insecta > Diptera > Tephritidae > Bactrocera > Bactrocera latifrons. Next base: position 372,459 of record NW_017535374.1, read on the forward strand.
TATTAAAAGAGTGAAGGATATTGTACTTAAAATCGTTAGGCAAGTGATAGAGAGATTGTAAAAGAGCTCGACTACTCTCGCTTGGGTATGAACCGCGTTCTTGCTTGACATTTCCCGATAAAGGTGATTGTTGAAAAAAAAAAGTACTATTGGTGGCGAATTTAAAGCCAAAAAAGCAATGCATCGATCAACCACCGTATTCACCAGATTTGGCGCCGTCCGTGTGATATTTTCTTGTTCCATAAACTGAATTTGCCGCTCCGTGGTACCCGTTTTCAGTCGATCGAAGAGGATAAAATAATTCGCCAAAGGAGCTGATGGCCTAATAGTGGTTAGGAAAAGTGTTTCGAGGACTGGAAAAATCGTTGGCATAAGTTTATTACATCTGGTGGGAATTATTTTGAAGGCGACAAAGTAAATATTTTGAGTACTTTTTTGTCACAATGTATTTCTAAAAATTATAGGGCAGTGCCATCTTTTACATTATGGCATTGAAGGCTCTTATGTTAGCTTTTCATATTTGTGGTGAATTCTATTTTTGCAGCGTTTGAGCATTACGAGCGACATCTCATGATAACTTACCGCTTTTCGCCAAATCTTCAATATTTTGAATACCAATAATATTGATACGGCATCAAAAAAAAAAAAAGTATTGACAGTTGACATGAAAAGACGCTTTTCGCTAAGCTCAAAATATAAAAATCATGTTTATGAATAAAAAATCAAAAAAAAAGAATACAAAATAAAAAACAGGAAGGATAAATGATGATGATGATGCCTTGAACCCTTTTAGTTACATAATATAATATGTATTTGCTGGAAGCGTAGACAGCTCTGGGGTTTAAATATGTATATGAGCATAAGAATACACTTTTCTAAGCGGCCTACGCACTGAAATATTTGTGTATGAATTTATTTGAATGTGTATTTATTTGCTTGTGTGTGTGTGTGTTTTTTTTTGTTGTTGCTGTAAATCTGCGTACATTAGCATGATATATGACTTGGCAGTTAGTTTCTTCTTTCCGCCACATTGCCTACAGCGAGTTGATATTCAATAAGTATATTTAATGTATCGATAATATAAATACACGCATACATACAAACATACATACGTGTTATTTATAGCACGTGTGTGTGCGTGTGTGTTTAGGTATGTTGCTTGTGTTATTTGGATCACACATCAATAACTCAAATGACAGCGGAAATGCGACAACCGGAAGATGGGTGGCATATCATGCCCACATACAAACACATACGCACTTAGTTAAATACATACATACAGACACACATACGCGTATACATAGCCGCTAACTGCGGTTACTCAATATTATTATTATACTTCCTTCCACACAGTGCTGGTAATGTTTTCGTTGTTGTTGTTGCTGTTGATGATGTTGATGCTGCTGTGTTGCTTGTTGTTATTGCTTCTCTAGGCATATCAATCTCAGCTCCCTTCAATATGATTTTCCTTTTACATTTCTTTGATTGAATGCTTCATTCGTTATGCTTTTATTGCGCTTGTTTGCTGCGAGGCAATTTTCGAAAATCAAAAAGCAAGAAAACAAAAACAAATATCTGCTTCTTTGTGTTAGCAAAATATCGAACCCTTTTTCGTTTGCAACCCTTTTGCTAAATTACGTCAATACATTTGCTCGCGGCATTCGCATTTTGAGTGGCATAACGGATTTTTCCACTTTACACTTGATCGCAAATGCCGAACGCAACGAATTTCGCGTAAAAAATTGCTTAACGGATATGTTCGATTTGCTGGTCAAAGAGTGTAGGTAATGTTCTTTAATTTCAAGTGCTGGAAAAGAGCTGTGTGAAGTCACAAAATCTGAAAGTATCCATGGAAGGGACTTCGTCAAAAATGTGTTACCAGAGGAATACTCTACATAACTCCCATTTCAAAGTCTATATATCTACATGTAGTTTGGATTAATAGGCATTAGTCTGCATAGTATAATCGGCAGCTATTCGATTAATTTACATAGAGTCGTTACTGCTGTCAGCGTTACCTCGTGGAATTATAGTTACTTCGCCTTCCAATTAGGCTAAATTAGACCGAGAAAATCTGAAGGGCAATGAAATTTAGCTTTACAGTAACATTGACAGCTTTCAGAACATTTTTTTCACCAGTTTCTTTTTCTTATATTCATGTATATCACAAATAAGCTGTCTGGAGCTTGCTGCTGAACCTCCTCGTGGCTTTCCAATACAATGTGCGAAGTATCTAACGAATTAAAATCGACACCTCAACATCGTCTTCTTTTTCTTTATTGGCGTAGGCACCGTTTGTACTTTCTTCCCTCTTGCTGTTTGGCGCCAATTGCAGATTCCAAGTGTAGCCAGGCCTTCTACATATGGTTCATATGGAGGAAGCTTCCTCTGGCGGGTATAGCGTGGAATACTCTCAGAGCTGGCGTGACACGCTTTCAGTGGTCGTTATTCAAGAAGGGTTTCTCATTCGTGATTGTTTCGATTTTTTCTGTTAAGCTGTGTTTTGCGTGGCAGATCCCAAACCCAGCGCATGCAAACAGATGATTTTTGGCTACGCAGAGGATACTTGGTCTAAAACCGGAAGTCGTCAGCTGCTTAAGCCATATGTAAAAGAATGAATGCCGCTCAAAGAATTTTCCTCACTTGCGTGAACTTCTACACAAGGTTCCATCCTATCTCAACATCTGGTCGTACAATTAATTTCCACAGTTGTTATTGTAGTGTCAAAAAACAGCCCTGAAGCAAATTGAGTGCTGCTGCGAAATGACAGATCTTGACCAGATCAAAATATGAGTACTTTCCGGTTGGTTCGACTGTCGACGGAATAGTCGGTTTTACCTATTGGGTAAATGGAAATGGGTTACATTCTCGTAGTGATTCGGTTCAGTTCAGTCTTCAGTCTTCAGACTTACTAAGTAATAAAGCTTTGTTGGCATTGCCAACATTTCCGTTTTGAAAGGTATTGCAAGGTGTTGCGTTTGTTCGAAGACAATATTCTGTAACAAAATCGTAGTTCTTTCCAGAACCCTCTTCTCCTGCGAATTATATTTACTGCATCGGTATAACTCTTTTTCGTTCAGGTCCGCTGACGCATTTTAAGATATTTACAAAATCACTAATAATCCCTTTGAGCAATCTTTTTTTTATGATTTCTCGAAAATATTGCCTTTCTGGAGCCTTTTCGCATTCAAAGTTGCTTAGGGAACGGTAATCGGTTTGGAGAGCAGACGAAAATGTTCGTGAATTGAGAACTCAGCCGAACATAACTTTGAAAGGAAGAATATGTGTGTTGTAGTAGAGGACAATCATCTGCTGTCTTTAATCTCTGGTACTAAAAAATTGATACCAGCAGAAATAGTCGGTATATGTATAGAAACCCCTTCCACTCTCTCCAGTTCACAAGCAGTGTCATATTAATTTTATCAAAATTCTATGTAGCAACATCGAGAACTGACACGTTGATTTTAGGGAAGGGTATATGGAGAATCAGGAGAATTATTATTTTTTTTTTAATTCTCTAAAATACCTAATTACAATAGTTACAACCTACTTTTTAGTCATTATCGTGTTTATACAGACTTAGGTAAGCTAAATGAGTCTAAAATCGGTTGGTATGTAATTCTTATAATGTTCTAGTTTAGAACACTTTAATAAATTATTTTAAAATTAAAATTTCCAAAATCGTTCTAACATACAATTTTCAAACTTTCTGCGCAGATCTTAACAATTTGAACTAAACTACAACTTTGTTGTAACAGTTATCTAGTCCCCATTGGGGTGGTAAGGTTCAGATAAGTTGTCGTCGAGGTCATCCAACGAAACGTCCAGGAAAGGTGCTGTTTCGACGGGGCCGTACCATTTGGAGAGGGGTGTCAGAGTGTAGGGTTAGCTGGGCAAGGAAATAGGTGGTTAGAGTCATGCGGGGACTCCTTGCATGCTGGACATACATTTGGTATATCGGAATCGATTCTGGTTAGGTAGGAGTTGAACCTGCTACAGTATCAATCTCGTTTCTCGCGTTCGACTCCAAGTACGCCATTTACTGAGGGGGAGTCAGTGAAGGTCTTTATGGTTCCGTTGTGGATTGCGGCAGTGCATGCCTGAGGTTAGTTGCGCCTGAAGTCTGGTAGGCGTGTTGTCTTATATCGTCGACATAGTTGAGGATGAACAGCTTTCTACGAAAACATCCCAAAAAAAAACTACTTGCAGAGGAGTTTATTATGATTCTTAACTGGGAGCATCAAGCCTCACTGTGTAAAAGTTCGTTATTGTCCGGGGTAGAGTATTCCGGCAAATCCTTTTTTTTCTTTTAGATTAAGTTAGATTCAACTTGATTTGCCACAGTAGACCGGTATCGGTGATTTCGAAAAATGAACAGTAAATCGATATCTCAAAACTGAGGGACTTGTACGCATATATACAGACACACGGACGGGCCGACAGGCGGACCTGGCTAAATTGACACAACTTGTCACCTTTGGTCACTTGGGTATATACTTTATATGAGTTCCGGCGTTTCCTTCTGTGTGTTACAAAGTGCATACACCCTATTCTGGGAATAGAAAATAAACCATTTAATCAACCAGTAACCAAAGCTGTCATTGCATCAGAGAAATTCTCTTAAAAATTACCAAACAAGAGGAAATTCAAATTTATCTATTAAACTAATCAATAAAAAGTTTTGGTTTAAAAATTTATTGAGCAAATTTAAAAATAAGTAGTAACATAATTTATAAGAAACGCAGTAAATTTGTTTGAGAATCAATGCGCGAGAACCCCTCTTTTCAACAACTGCACTTACTTAAATGCTCATCTTCATTCTCTCGCTTGATTCACACAGGTGTTCTCACAAGCCACACGCTCACAACATTATAACAACTCAAATGCTAATTTATTTGCTTATCAAAACATTAAAAAGTGATACTTATCGACTAACCGAAGACATTCTTCATTATAGAGACAAAACAACACACAAACGAGTTAACTAAAAGGCAATAAAAACAACAATGAACTGAAAGCAGAAAAATCAAACGAAAAAAGTACGCCAACAAAATTAACAAAATATTGAATTTCATAGTAAATAAATTTTACTAAAAATTTGTACCGAACACGAAGAGCAGAGAAAATTTCACAAGAAATCATAAAAATTTTGATTGCTTACATTAAAATGGGCCGCAACAAGCCACGTGATTTGGCTGCCTTTGAGGAAGAATACGCTGAAGACACTGCTTAAAAACACGTTATGGAAAAGACGTCGAAAAAATAACAAAAATGCAACAAAAAAGAATATATAAACAAATAATAAAATAGTGTACGCCGATGTTGAATAAAAGTAATGAATTAAGAAGCATCATTCGTGATGGGAACACAGCATGAAAGCAAATCAACACCAACAACCAAGTGATGGCTTCGTAAGAATTACTGTATTTGGGCGATAACTCATCTGCTAACGATAATGGAGCGAGTGAAATTGACGCGCCAGTAGACACATCTTGAGTATGTGCCTCGATCTCTGTGTGTGTGATTGTGCGGCGCTTACGGAAGCATCTTGAATGAACACTCAACCGACCGCCTGAACACTGACGCACGGGAACCCTTGGATGCTGGTGAGTTTTTGTTTGACTTTACTTCTACTGTTTTTGTTGCCTTCTTATTTTAATGATGAATTAATCGTTATATAAAATGTTATAAGACGCGCGTAATGATTAACGTGAAATGAAATGCATAAAAGTGGCAGGAATGCTAGGGAGGCCGAGCTTATGAATACATTAAGGCGTGAGTGGCGTTTTACATACATTTATAGATAACTAGAGATACTGGTAGAAAGATATTGACAGAATGAGAGAATTTGAATAAGAATACATATCGATAGTTTTGTAAGAATTACTTACTTAACTATAGATATATCTAATTGTGTTCTTTATATACTTGCTGGTAAACAGTTTCACAGATTACGCTTTTATACTTAAGTTTTTAAAATTTCGCAGAGAAATGAGTCTTAAACATTAACGTGAGACAAATCGACGGTAGAAGTGAAAAAAAAAAAAACAAGAAACCCCCTTAACTTTGGTTACGCTGTGGATATAAACCTTAGAACTTGATTTTGAACAGTCCGCTCTGATCAAGTTCTTCAAGTATGGAACGGCAATATTCTATGTCAAAGTTCGTGAAGATATCTCATCAAATTAAAGGTTTTTAAAGCAAGCACTTGTTTCCGATCGTTAAGTTTGTAGAGCAGCTATACGCTATAATGATCTAAACTGATCAATTTCTTCGAAGATTGAAGAGTTACCTTAGACAGTAATCTATGCCAAATTTCATGAAGATATTTTGTGAAATGAAAAAGTTTCCCAAACAAACACTTGATTAGGCTCGTATATATATCTCCAAAAATGAGAGACTAGTTGGCGTATTTACTGGAAGATGGACAGAAAATCAGACTAAATCGGCTAAGGTCATCACTCTAATCATTTGATCATCAGTGTTGTCGTAACAGCAACCGTATCTGTCACTTGCAGTTCACTAAAAACCCCTTTCCGTCGGCCACCCTGGAACCACATTTGCATTACTTCAGGGTGGTTTTCAATTTCTCATTGAGAGATTTACATCTGCTCACCTGTGCATGCGAATTTCTGGATATTCCCCCACTTCGCTTCACTCTCCAACATGACAGTGATTAAATTGACCGCGTTTATTGCGCCAAGCAGGTTATTGTTGTTGCAGAAATGTGTCGAATTGACAGTTCTTGGCCGAATAAAAATCCTGGTTCGTTCCGGAACGATGGCCAACCGGGTCTTCTACAGCGGTTGTATGGACACGACAGCTCTTCGACTTTTCTCATTCTGTGGAGGTACTTTTTGAAGTATCCGTGTCCGAATAATAGCTGAGTTTAGGTCTTTCATTATTCTGGGTACATCTGCCGCGACTCTCGTACTCTCATCTTCGTTGTACTGTTGTTATTGTACCTTTCTATATTTGTTCTATTGTGCTCTTGTTATTTTCGGATGTTTTCGTTAGCTTCCACAGCTTTTCCCATTATCACTTATAAATAATATTTAATCACCTGAAACTGTTCGGTAGGCTAATGCAACTTTGTGGGCTGCAGTGTGGTGCACTCTGGCCAGTGGCCACTTTTTTACGATTTCAGCTCTGTGTAATAGTAATTTATCTTTTTTGGCTAGTTCTCCTTATGTTGGCCATTAGTCTGCTAAGTTGGGAGGTAATTTTCGTTGCCTTTTATGTGGATTTGTGCGGAGAATGTTAGTCGGGGTCGAGTCTTACGCCTAGGTAGTTAACTGTTTTTTGGGTTCTAAGAATAGCCTTAGTCGTTTGCATATTTATTTCGAGGGGTATGTATTTATTTGTTAGCGCTCTGTTCTCTGTTTTTTCAGTAGCTAATTGGAGGTTGTGTGAGTCGAGCCATGCTTGAGCCATATCATGATCTGATTAAGCCTTCTTCGCGCTTCTTCTGTGTATCGTGCTGCTATTACTGCTGCCAAGTCACCCGCGTAGCCAATTGAGTACAATTCGTCGGGCATTTCGAGTTTTACTGTAGCGTCGTAGCTGATATTCCACAAGTCGAGGCCTCGAATGGATCCTTGTGCTACTCCTGACGTAAACGCTATCTGTCGTGATCTCATCCTAGTTTGTTACATCCATTTTCTGTTACTAAGGTAGCTCGGCACTACAGTTCTGAGGTTGTCAGGGATTTGAAAGTTTTTTCGAGAACATCGATTATATCCAACCATCTAGCGCTGTTGAAGGCGCATCGGACATCTAAAGTAGCCAGAAACGCTGTGCGGCTTCTACACTTTCAATTCTATATTCTACACCTCCTAGAGTTGATCTTCCGGTGATAAAGCCGTGTTGTCTATGTGAGAGGTATGAAAGTATAATTTTATATCAAAATAACGACATTTTCTAAATCACAAATATATTATTTTTGCCTCATTTTTATCATTATTTATACTATTTTTTTTAGTTCTATTTTTGACTGGTGGCTCCTCTATTCCGATATATCTATTAAGTAAAGTATTATCTTCGAAAAGTTCACTAAAATTTGTAATTACTGTTTTATAAATGTTTTCTAGCATTTTTACTTTGCTTTTTTGGTAATTTGCTATTATAGTTTAAAATATTCTTTAATCGGAGGAAATTCGTTACCTTTCCAGTAAAGTTTTTCATAAATTGCGATAGCTTACAATCTGAACCATGACTTAATCGAGAAATGTTCGCACACTTTACTGAAAGTTCTACTAACGTCCCTATATTTTTACTGTAGAAATATTTTTAAATCTCAATTTGGTTTTTGTCTTATTGGCAATTCCACATATGTCTTATTATTCATTTCGATAAACCACTCAGAGAGCTTAATTTCCTCTAATTTGACACATTGTACTGTAATGGGATTATATAGACTACATATATATTGACAGTTAGCAATAATATTCTAAAATTTATCTAAATACCCAGGTTTCAAAAATATTGATCTTTTGTGATTTTTCTATTTTGATTAGTATAGCTTGATTTATTCTAATAGGACCTCATTACTTCCGACATCTAACGGAAGATCGTCCCGATCAATCAATCCGGAAAGTTCTCAAACTAAAAATGTTTTACAATTAAGCCTATTCTTGAAAGGTTTCCAAAGCAAGCTTGCATTACTTTTCAATCGTGGTTTTACTTGGACGAGAGTCTCGAAACATGACTATTATATGATCTGTAATCTTAAGTCCAGTCGTGATCAGCTCCTCAATTCTTTTTCATGAAAACCATTTTACGAACAAAATTGAGGCAATAGCCGCCGGATATATGGGTAGCCTTTTACAGTGAGATTTGATAACCCAAAGATCTGACAACTCACGAATTTATCGTAAAGTTTGACATTTTTGAGGTTATACGTACTGAGAATATACAATAACATAAATATTTTGATGTTATTCATGCTCACAATATACGGTAACTTAAAATGCTCATCTTGGTCAAAAAATTAAATTAAGTCTCGAAGCTGCCCGCAACAACTCACAACACCTTATCGTAGAGTTTGATATTTTGGCTATTTTGGCGATATTGGCATGTTCGAGTTGTTCGATATAGATAACATCCTATACGCAGGCTCGCTATATTATACAGTTCTTATAGAATGTTAGAAATCCTCAAGATAAATAATTTGTATACCATTATCGTATGTACTTGAACTTTTCTTTCGTAAAAAAAAAGAGCGGAACCCCCTCTCATTACGAACACATTTACTCGCGATATTAGATTCGCTTTCGCGTCTAATTTCATTACAGCTGCAACACATTTATCTTATCAGAATTTTGGAATTCAAAAATTGTCAACGACATACACACACACACATACATATATGGTATATAACGCAATACATTTTCAATTGCAAACTATATGCTTTCTACAAAAACAACAAAGAGTGCCAGCAAACTCCAATTTGGTACACCCCATTACACTTCAATTTGAGTGCAACACACACATACATCCACTATGTGTATATGTGTGTTGCAGCGCAACATTTGTTTAGACTAAACACATTTGTAACAATATTTGAAAACTAATTTTAGATGCCTTGAAGTGCAGTGAAACAGTCATCAAAATCGAAAACAAAACATAGCTCAACACCGCGAGTACTATCAGCCACCAAGAGCAAAGAATAATAATGCAATATGGCATCACCTTAGGGTGGCAGCCAACGTGCAACGGCATCGATCGACAGTTGAAATATTTTATGCAGTGATTTTTGACGTGTGCGCGTGATTTGTCATTGACATTATTATGAACTGTTCGTGTCACGCGAGTGTAGAAATATGTCTTTAATGTACATATGTTTGCAGTATTTATTCATAGTTGCTTATGCTAGCCCTAGAAGAAATTTTTAAGAAGCGTATCCTTTAGAAATATCGAATTTGTAAGATCGTGATTTTTTATTTAAAATCTTCAACAATTGGTCACCACTATTTCCAGCATATTTAAACTTATCTCGATAATTATATCTTGAAGCTTGATTTTCGAGAAGCCATCCGGCTTATCAACATAGACCCATAACGTGACAGGTCCACGGAAAGAAAAGTCCGTGCCACGTAGTAGTCAATACATAATATGTTTGATTAGCCAATTGAGAGAACCATTCCTTGATATGATTTCGACACCAAAAATTTCCAAAATGTTTTCCAAAGTCTAGCTATTGTAATTGAATTTTTTTGAATATAACTTGCTATAAAAAAGTTTTCCATACCATAACTTGATTATCAACGTTCAGTTTGTATTCTATAGTCCTCCAATATCGGCAATTCGAACAAATGAGCAACTTCTTAGGAAAAAAATTACGTATGCCAAAAGGCAGATCAGTGGGTGAAAACTGTGGGACAAGTCTCACTATGAAATGATCGAAACGCTCTGAAAATTTGACAGCCGAATTCAAAATTTTAAGGGAATATTCTGGTCTAAACGCCTGAGTTTTAGGCATTCTTTCCAACTATGATAAACAAAATGTGCTATCCATTTTTTAAATGACTTTTATTGACACTTAACGAATAAAAAAAACACTAAACGGCGTTTCCTGGTTGGCATGATCCAAACCCTTGTAGTGATCTAAAACAAACAAAGTGAAGAAATTTTTCATTAGCAAAGATGTCGCTAATGGACCAACCTTACCCAAATAAAAAAAAATCACACAAGAAACACACGAAAGGTTATTCCTTTAGTGACCTTTTCGAATTAAAATTAAAATTTTCCAAAATTCGAGGTAGACACCATAGAGTGATCCAATTTCAAAGAAGTCGGTCAAGGAGAACTTGAGATATCATCTCAACCACCTTAAAAAAGTAGTTTCAAGACAAATGAGACAAACTTTCGTCGGCCGCTAAACCAGTCCAGTTGCCACAACACTATTGCCTCTAACTTCGGAAAAAAAAAATTAAATTTGAAAATTTTTTTGTGGAAGCTATCGAACTATAAAAAAATTTCGATTTTCTATCAAATTTCTAAATTAACGTAGCTTATTGAAATTTTACTTTGATAATATTGATATCTGGTTTGACAGCATATCCCTCTAGGAAATCCTCTTATCAGTTCTTCGCCAAAGCTCTTGGTCCTCACTCATTTCGATCTCTCTCTTTTTTGTCTTCAAATGCGCCTCGCTTCTCTCTTTAGCTCCTTTATCTATTGCATCCCGGACATGTTGTGGTCGATTGTAATGTTGCGATGTAGGCAGTCTTTTTTCTGCGACACGGCACTAATCATCGTATCAGCTGTTCTTTTGCCTTTTCCGAAAACCAAGGGTTTCGTCTGCATCGTAAGGAGCTTACAATGCGGTCCCACAGTTATCTTATATCGAATTGCTGATCAGTGCTCTCAGAGAGCAGGAGTGCTAGTGGAGTAGAAAATTGTTCGGTTTTCTGTTGTGATTGCAGCTTCTCGACGTCGAAACTTCCTAGTGTATATTAACGTGCGTTTTTTCCGCACAGCGGCGGGGGCGTATCTTCGCTGCAGCAAGATAGAGGCTGAATTTACCGACTTTTATGCCAAAGATACCTTCGTTGCCCACCCTGGCGTTAAAGTCGCCAAGCACGATTTTGATATGGGGTGGGGTGCACTCCAAGCGCTCATAGAAGGCATCTTTGGCCACATCGTCCTTCTCTTCCATCGGGGCATGAACGCAAATCAGCGTCATATTGAAGAACCTCGCTTTGACTCCACCGGGGTGAATACCAATACTCAACGACGGAGTCTCTCTCCAAACTTGAATACCACTGCATACCACACGTCCCGTCCATCGCTCTTCTTCGCCGGCGGTGAAGTCAGCCTTTACTCTAACGAGAACATCAACCAGCTGAACATCGGCACCTTCGCAATTATGGGCGTCATTCCATGTGCATGCCACTAAATCATAATACGTTTGCAGTAGCGGTTCTCAAAAGGCAATCTCTAATACGAAGCTGTTTTCTTCGTTTTATTGGTGGTGTTTTTACGAGGTGTGTCCAAAACCCAGAGCACAATCATGGGGAAGGAGATAAATATATTTCAACAAAAGTTTACTCTTTCAATCAGTTCCTACGGAACGTGGTTCCTACAGGCCCAACCCTCCTATATGTATGTATATGTAGACATCAAAGATGCCATCAGCTACCCAGTTGTCAACAGTCTGCTTTCACTTTAACCTCTAGATAGCAGTCAAGAACAAAAACAACAATAACATATAATGAGTTTGACAACAAAATATCGAATTTTATAAAAATTAGTTTCTACTTCTTCCGCGTGCTGCGCTTCCGTCCACTCGCAACCCCCTATCGGCCCACTATCAGCTTACTGCGCGCCGCCACATTTTCTAATTGCTTTTAAAATATTTCACTTTATATAAATAATTGCATTTTTGACATTTTCTCGAACATACAACAACACAGCACAGCAACAATAGCTGCAGCTTGGCTCCCCACAGCCAAAATCCCTGCGATCAGTCAGTCACTCACTCAGTTGGCTTCTTTAGTTGAGGCTTCTTCTATTTTGAGTGCTCGGTGTGTGTGTTGTGGATTTTCGAAATGGTTTTTAAAGCTAAATTGAGGCAGATTATGGTTGTGCGGCAAGCCACCCCCTCGCATCGGTTGCATGGCACCGCAGGGACTTACGCTAATTGCCTCGGTGCGTGGTACAGTGTCGCGCGGCAAATGCTTTTGGTTAATTTTGGAAATGCTCGCTGCGGCATAGTTTGAAAGTCACTGCCATATTAATTTAATTTATGCCTGCCATTTATTATTTTCTAAATTGATTTGGAACGTGCCATATTGTTGCATTATAAATTTATATATATGCAACTTGCAACAAAGCCGCCCAACGCCAACCATACGTCCATTTCTGCTCCTCCATCCGAACTGCCAGCACCCGCCTTTGGTGCCTCGAATTTTCTGTTTCTCTACCTCTCTAAATGTCTTAAAAATTTGGAAAATCGAAAGCGTAAAGTAATTAGACATTCCATAAGCACAAAATTTATATTCACACTCTAATCGAATTTATTGAAATCACAAATTTTTATTTGCTACTAAAATAGTCGGAGCTATCTTTTATAGTTCTATGGTTATAGAATCGAAATCTCTTATGCAAAATTGTTCATTTTCAATAAAAATCAAAAATTATGTGAACTTTGCTCATTTACGCTATTAACGGTGGTAAATTTAATACTCACCTCGGTGTGTGCCAATTTACGACCGTCAGCCGAAGTTGTTTCTTTGAGAAAGTGGCGGATCGAAGTTGATCTGTTGAGTTCAATAAAATATCGAAAAGCCATAGCTATAAAGTATGAGCGCTTAAGTTCTGTAAAGTAAGCGTGGAGGCCGGTACCCGTACATACCACCTATTTTAAACATTCAATGATAATGAGCTTAAAAACGAACGACAATAATATATTGATGTCAATCTAAAATACTTCTATTTAGAAGATTGGATTGATAATCAGGAAGTTTACCTAGAAATTGTGTAAAAATCTATTTGCTATGCCATCAGTATGCGACACTAAGCTTCGTCGTTACCTATTCTTAAAAATTTTATTTTAAATTTACGCCGCTCAGAAACTTGTTCTGGACCAAACTTACAAGCAACGGGTTTACCATAAGAGCGATATAAAAGTTTTTTCCGGTGAATGTACATTCGATGCCGGGCACGCTAGCAGAGATCCAGACACTGCACCCAATTTTCGACGGGTTTCACGCATAAATCGGTCGATACTGCTGCAATTTCACGTTTAATATTCGTACGAAGTTTATCACTCGTCGCTGGATTGTTGGCATAGACCATAGACTTGACGTAGCCCCACAGGAAATAGTCTAACGGCGTCAAATCGCATGACCGAGGCGGTCAATTTCCCGGGCCATTTCGTGAGATAACACGTTGACGTGTCCTGGTTTTCAATAAATCTATTGCGACATTTACTGTGTGGCTTGTGGCGCCATCCTGTTGGAGCCAAATCTTGCTCAAGTCCATATCATCCCTTTCGGACCAAAAATATTCGGTTATCATTTTGAAGTTGTTGCTCAGCTCAATTTATGAACATACTAAAATTCTGGTGGCCAAGTGGCTGCAGTTCTTACGTCAATTTGATCTTGTAAAGACATAGGCCAAGATCTTTTCGTAAAACTCCCCACAACGTCACAGAGGACGTGTCTAACGTTTGAGAACGTGGTGTGAGAGACTGATTTTGGTGTTTCTCAATTAATGCGCTCGGCACTTATTTGTCTCACTGGTGTGGGAACCTTCTGTATTGTACCTTTAGAATATATATTAAAACTTTCCTACTAGAGGCTCAATTGTTGATCTGACAAGAGGATTATGATGAACATAAATTTGACGCAGCGCTCTTAAAGTTGAGGCCACTGACCCGAATTTCGGTAGTAAGTTTTAATAATTTCGACTCGTTATTGGATCGTATATTATATAATTCCACGATGAAATGGCAAACCTTGGTGAAAAGAAATGTCAAAAAAGCGGGAAAAACAATGGAGAAACAGACGATCAATCGGCCAAATATCCTATCAAAGGTGAGCCGAAAACGAGAAAACTACGTCAAAGCAGGCTAAAAATCAAAGTTATCTTGACAGGTTTCTTCGATTATCGAGATGTGGTTTACTCCGAATTCCTTCTGATCGACCTTGAAAGAATACTATTTGAGTGATATGCGKGGCTTGTGCGATGAGAACGGAATTTTGGGCCGACAAAACTTGGTTTTTGTTCCACATGCCTGTACAATTTCCCTTCCCATAGCTTAAGCTATATTAATAAAGTCCAACCATTTTCCTTTTTTTGTTGGAGGGTTTTTAAATAGCTGAAAGACAATATCATATTTTAGAACAGTTCAGTTTGATCTTAATATTTGTAAGACCACACATTAGTCATATAACCGTAACTACCCTTAAATGTTTAATAACGGCCTGTCGAATGTATATAATTTGTTTCTCCTAAAATTAGGAACTTCAGGTCCAAWAAGATCATATTCTTTCGAATTCCCAGAACTTAAGAGCTTTTCCTCATAACCCTACCTTGGTATTTTTTGCTAARTGCACAAGCAACATTAATTTGCCAACAATGACCGAACATTGATACTCTGCTTATCTCCTTAAGATACAGAAGCCGCCACTTATGCCTTAATCGTAAAAAATAGTGATTCCGCTTTGCATTGTTATCATCATAAGAGCTAATTTTATGACAGTTTTATTGCGTTAGCATTTGCTGATAAGATAATTCGCTTTTATGACTGCTTCGAACTGACTTGAAGTGCGCCTGAAGGCACTAAAATTGGAGTGTTGAACAAGGCTTGCAAATTACTTAGGTTGAATGAGAGTGAGCAGAGAGTGTAAATTATTTGATGAATATATAACTTTAAATAATTTCTATTTCTAATTTTTACTCCTAATAAAGTAACAGTAAATATCATGTTTCCCAGCTTCTTTTGAAAATCTCATCAACATTTCTTCTTTTGCTACATTGTAATTATCCACTTTGGGGAACCATTACGTCCCATGCCAATAATTTAGAGAAATTTCGGGGTTGAAACACTCTCAAACTTGCAGTTTATTGACCTTCGTTTGTAAGAGTAACTAAACGCAATTTAAGAAAGTTCAATTGTCATGTCAAACGGGTGGTAATAATGTTCGAATATATGTATACATATGTATTTGGTAAGCTTGTAGACACTTTGTATATGTCGCATACTATACGAGTACTTATACACGAGCCTCAAACACTAGCGCAAGTCATGAGGGGAGGTTTTGCYCATCTTGTCCCTCGCAAACAGACGATTGTGCTGCACAATGAAGTGAAAAGTGTGGAGTCGGGGGCGAAATAGTGGTGTCAAGTGATTTGTTCGCCTAGTAGTTGGATTAGAGCTAGTCGAAGTTGTTTTTTTTTTTATTTTTTCGGCTTCAGAGTCTTGTAGCATTACACCGTGCAGAATTGGTAGATCAAACATTGACATCTGCGTCTTAAGAAAAGTGAATTAATTTGTAATTAGCGGAAATTTTGCGAAAATACGGTAAATATTTTAATGTTAAGGTGATATGACTTCGCAAAAGAGAGTCGAAATTTCAATTCGACCCTATAGATTTTATGATCTGTGCTTACAATCCAATCAGAACACCTAAAATTGAAGTGATATTAAACTTGTTAAAAGCAAGTACTTCATAGGACTCTCTACGCCACTCCGTAGACTAAGAAGTTCTCGCCACCCCACAAGTTCTGGTTACAGAAATCACGTTAGGCAAATAGAGCCAACGCTACGGCGAAAGAGGCCAGCGCTCGTCAAACGTGCACTCTTGGTAAAATCTACACTTACCTCTTCGTGGTTTTTTGTCTTAAGTGGGTGTGTCTAATATTTTCAATACCTGATCTTTACCGTTCTTTGGTCGAAGTATAGTTTTTTTTATTTTTTCTGAAAGATTCATAACTCTGTTGTTGTTTTTGTTATAGCGGCTGAGAAATCTGAGACCGTTCCGGTTACGTAGACCCTACTGTCGTGGGACTGTCTCTTAGGGGTATTAAAACCTCTTACAAGTACTGGTACCGGCCCGGTCTTTGTGTTCCATAGAATCCGGTCTCACCAGTGGGAACAAGTTAGAGCTCCACTGCCTTTTTGAGTTTTACTGCCGGTTGGCTGGGCCTAACGTGATCACCTAACTACGAGCATTTCTGGAATCTCAAGATCTATCCGTTTTGTTTTGTAAATCGTAAGATGACTAGGGTGGTCTTCACTCTCACCAACTTTCACCTTTTCCAAGTGGTAGATTATTTTAAGTAATCATTGTCCAATCGGTGTCTATGACGGTTCAAAAGCATACCGTATATCAGTAGCTTGGAACAGAACGACTGTTTTTAATATTCGGTTTCTGCGAGGTCATCATTAATGTTTATATTAGTCTTATATAATAAAAGAATAGAACTCAGGACACCCACATAATTCAAAGTGATTTAAACACCTAAAACTCACATTTTCTATTCTTGCGAGGTCAAGGCTAAAACATCTAAATCTGACATCTACAAAGAAGCATGTTTGTCGGTCTAAGTGTGGGATTCTCTTCATGAAGACCAGACATAGCACCTAATTTAATCTTCTTCTCTCATGAAAAGAATCCGATGAGGTCATTTCATTATATTATACGTTGTGGTATTTCATGGCGAAGTAAGAGAGAGAGAGAGAGTTGTCCAAAACCGTTGACGTCCTATATGACCAATACTTCAGCTCAAATCAAACTGTACCTGCATCTGGGACTACTAAGGCCTAGTAGCTATGTATATGATGTGACAGTCGGACAGAATAACCTAACCTGATATAATAACTATATCCGGTGAGTGCTTCCGCTTGATGTTCAGATATTGATAAAATTATGTGAGTTCTCATACAAAGGTAATATAATAAAGGTAAAAATGCGACTTTAAATTATTCGGGATTACTTATCCTCCTACCTATTCGGAATCAACTCATACATACTATACCTCCTAAGAGCCCTGTATGCCAAGGGTCTTCGCATGACAATTATATTTCTAATAAATAAATGTTTTAACACTCCTTGAAAGCGCCCTCTCAGACCGCCCATTTACTCCTCCCCTCTCGTTAGCACTTAGTACTCACTTCATTGTCCTTCCGTTTGACTGCATACATTTCAAATAAATTCCTCAAATATTTGCACAACAGCTTCCTGCTGTCATAATTATGCATTAATACGCAAACATATTGACTTTGCCACTTGCCGCGCACAATTTGCCACCCACACTGACTGACACACGCAATACGCGCTCTGTTGCGAATAAAATTGGCGGAAGTGTGTGCGCCATGAGGCAATAATATTTACATAAGTCGCCATAAATGCACAAAATCATTTCATAAATGGCAATAGATGAAACTGTGTAAACATAACGCCTTCCTGCCAACCAGCCACGTGCCACACTTTTCGTACGCTGCCTACAAGAACACACTTCCCTTTCAGACGACTTCCTTCCGCCAGCCAGACCGGCGGCGCATTTGCATTATCCTTTTGGCTATCCTTTTCGGGCGTACCATATTAATAAAGTTGTATTACTCATAAAATTATAGCAACACCAGAGGCGCTGCCACGCACCCTTCGCCGCCGCAGCTACTGGGGTGAATTGCTGTTATCGAGTGTAACGGTTGGGGGGCACATACTTTTCCGCTTTCCACTTTGTTCGCACATTGTCAGGCGCCGCGATTTCCAATCACTTCATCAAAACAACCCCACGAATTATGAAATTATTTTCCATAATGTGAATAATAAGCAGCGAATATGTATGTGCGTGTGTCGCTGTGGCAGGATATGCGGCGCAGTGAACATGAAGCGCGTGACCTTGTTGTGTTCTTGTTGTTGTTTTTGATTATTGTTTTTGTTTGTTGTTTTTTATGTTGCTATTGAGATTGTTTTTACTGTTGTTGTTGTGATTATGATTGCTGCTTTGATAATTTTTGTTGTTGTATTATTTTCTTGTTGTTGTTGTTGT
This sequence comes from Bactrocera latifrons, assembly GCF_001853355.1. Taxonomy (NCBI): domain Eukaryota; kingdom Metazoa; phylum Arthropoda; class Insecta; order Diptera; family Tephritidae; genus Bactrocera; species Bactrocera latifrons. The sequence continues at coordinate 390,963 of NW_017535374.1, forward strand.
AAATTGTTCTGATTGTAAAATTGTGTTATTAAAACTTTAGTTGTTGTTACAATTCCTTTTTTGCTTTCTGTTGTTGTTGTTGTAATTTTTGTGTTTGTTCTTGTTGTTGTTTTTTGTTCTCACTGTTGTAGATTTTTTGTGTTCTTTTTGTTGTTAAAGTTGTTGTTGTAAAATGTTGTTGTTGTTGTAAACGTTTGATTTTATTGTTGTTGTTGATGTGGTACTTGCTATGCTCACTCTCGCACAATGCCACATGTCACATGCCTTGTATGCCACCATTAACCAGAAGTCAACTACTTGTCACACACACACACACACACACTCATACACAGCCATACCTAAAGGGCCTTAGCACCCCTATAAATTTATGAATTTTTGTTGCTTTCAACAGCGCATTATGATTTTCACTTTCGTTTGTTGCTATTGTTATTGCCATCATATTCACAATTCATAATCCTACTTTTTTTGTTGCTGCAACACTATGCTGAGGGTTACTTATTGCAGCCGCGTGCCGCTATTTAGTGCCCACTTGCATATTACTCATTTCCATATTTTCCATGTCATGCTGACAGACGGACAGATAGACTGGTGAGCGGATGGAACAAAGTAGAGCCATAAGTGAAGGCACAAGCAGATGGACACAGAGTCACGCGTTTTAGACAGGACTTCTTATGGAAGTTGTTCTAGATATTAATATTTATATTTGTATAGGTGTGTGTGGTTAACGCAAGGTGGTTGGTTGCTTGGCTTACGTTTCGCCGGTGGGGTCTCGCTTATTATCTGCTTTATCCTGTCATCACTTGCACGCTTGCCGCCGAGCGCTCTTTGATTATTCCTACACAAAGCATATGCTTGTATGTATGTATGGGTGTGTGTGTATGTGTGTGTGTTTAAGTTATAATAGTTGATTTTTATCAGCTTCGGCGATGATGTAATTTTCCGGTAAACATATCTAGTTGATATACAAACTCTCCGTGCAACAAATGTAATCCTTCTTTAGTGACTAACTCCGGAAATAGGCTTGAAATCGTATGCCATCTCGTCGGAAGTTATTTGTTTGCGAGTTATGAAACTATTGATAATCTCTGGGCGGTGGTTAGTTCATCTAAATAAGTGGTTATATAGTTAAGTATATACTCTTGCAAGAAATTAATATTTAGAGGTTTCCGCATAACCTCTTTTTGCACTAATAAACATTTGGACACGATAATGATAGTCTTTTTTAAATTAACCTATTTAAACGAGACCTTCTTGATAAAATGATCATGTTTGTTTGATTGGTTGAATAGGGAAGGCACAAAAACGCTTGAATGTTAGCGTCCTCTATTATACTTTTTGCCCTCCCAAGTGCGTCTCAACTAGACACCCTAATTTCTAAGTTTCTGTCATCTTAGCCTCGCAATCTCTTTTATATTGGAACATTATGGGCCGTGGAAGATATCTCGCCACAAGCGATTGAAGACTATAAATTCGCAGAGGTAGTGCTCTAATGTATCTATCTGCCAATTCCGTGGTTTCAAGTTTCTGAAGATGAGATTTCAGGGTGAGGTACTCTTTTGTGGCTATAGTAATGTTATTTAGTTCTCTCTTTCCTAAAAGTATGTACCTTTTGGTCCGCTATCCCACTACTCCGGAATATGCTCAGTACGCTCTTTGTCGGTGGTATTCTGAAAATTGAGTCCTCTAAGATCCATTGATCCAAGCAACCCTTGAAGTCTTGGTCAGCATAAGGGAGTCGCAGAAGAGCGGTTCAACTCGTACATCTTTGAATTTAAATCTGTACCTCTAACTGGGTAACCAGATGATGTTTGCTGAGTTTACTACATTAATAGTCTGATGCTATCACGTATTTCTATGAGGCGGTGTCGGTTCGCCACAGTGACAGGAGCTTCAGCGGATCTGCTATCTACTATGCCACATCCTCCATTCCTGCCTTTCATCGTCGGTTATTGCTTTTTCGTTTAGATTTATTTCGCAACTGACATGCTACTACAGGACATTCGGCTATCCACTACCTGCCGACTCTCCATCCAAAAGCATAGTTTTTGTTTTTATTTCTCCAAATATCTTTTTTCTCGTCCGCCATCTCAATTTAACACGATTTTAGAGACAATCGTATCCGTAGTAACGCTAAGTTTTGAGTTCGATTGTCTAAAACCTTAAAGCGACTATCTGTATAACTTTAACCATGATGACCATGATGAAATATCAACTCAAAGCTTCGTGTAAAAACCCATAGTTCTCCAAGAATTTTTTTTTGCAAGCCCGCATGTTAGGCCAGCAACAAGAATCCAATGGTTTGTAATATCCATGCGCGACTATGTAATTAACGGTTCTTTGGCATGCAGCTTCGATCTTTTTATGGGCAACTTCTTCATTCCAGCCAGCCGAAGTTCGATTTTTTATTAAGCGGTTACGCCGATCAAGACCCCTCAAACACTAACCTAAGACAGAACTTTAATGTACATAAGATCCTTAAATCTTATATTTTTACTTGTATTGTGACATGATTTCACGCCGCACATGGTTTCCCAACCGTCGGTTTTGGCTACAATAACCTGCGTCATTTATTCTATATGCTCTTACTTGTCTTCACGTCATCTTATTCCATTACTTAGATCCATCTCTCTTCAGCTTTATATTCCGTAAACAGAGTATATTAATTTTGTCACGAAGTTTGTAATACCCATCTATCTGTATATACGCGAACTAGTCCCTCAGTTTTTGAGGTATCGGTACGAAAATTTTCACACGTCCTTTTTTCTCCAAGAATATGTCAATTTTTAAAAACCGACGATATTGGACCTCTATAGCATATAGTTGTCGTACGAACTGAACGATCTGAATCAAGCTCTTGTATGGAAAACTTTTTCATTTGATGAGATATCTTAACGAAATTTGGCATAGGTTAGTGGTTGAAATAATGGTGCAATCTGCAAAGAAATTGTTCAGTTCCGAACTCTTTAACATATAGCCGCCATACAAACTGAACGATCCGAACCAAGTTTTTGTATGGAAAACTTTCTCATTTGCCAAGACATTTGCATGAAATTTCGAATGGATTATTATCAGGAGCAAGTCTACAATATTCCAAGAAATTGCTCACATCGGATCGCTATAGCAAACTATATATGTAGCTGCCATACAAACTGACCGATCCAAATAAAATTCTTATTAGGGAAACTTTTTTAATTGCCACGATATTTTCCCCAAATTTGGCATAAATTATTAAATACTGAAGTGCTACATATTCCAAATTTTTTTTTTTATATCCGACCACTATAGCATATAGCTGCCATACAAACCGACCGATCTTTGCATAGAAACTTTATTATTTGTGAAGGGTAAGCCAGTATTAGTTCGCTTGTGTCTTATTTTAATTTTATTTACTATACATATATGCAGCTTTAACAATGTTTACATAAAAAAGAATAATTTTTTTACTTCGTTTTTATCGTGTGAGAGTAAGTTGGCGGCGTTTCCAGGCGGTTCTCGTTTGCATTTATGCGTTTTCTATTGAATTTCTGGTGATTAATTTGATCGTTGATAAATGTGCTACAATGCCGCATGGCAGCAACAGCAGTTGTTAGAAGTAGCAACAGCATCAATGCGGCTGCACCTTGCGCTTCCGCCCCGCCGCACTCCACGAGTGAGCGAGCGTGCTCCGGATCCCTTGGAGTACTAGGCATTGGAAGCAGTTCAATGCTACTATTAATATTGTTGCCATTGTTGCTGTTGTTATTTAGTTGTTGTTGTTGTATTGCTATTTTTATGATTATAGTTCATTATCACCGCCACCGTCATTGCCACTGTCAGCCATCAAGCGATCACAAATAGAACGCGACGACACAGCACAGCATAGAAGGAACTCATAGCTCATCTGCAGCCGAGCACAGCAACAACAACCAGCCATCCATCGTTCGATCGCTTTGCGGCTGGGCAATGAAGCTTGTTACAGCAGTCAGCAGTACAATTGTTGCAGCCACATGTAATTGTTTGTGGTAGACACTTTGTAGAATTTTGCTCGTAAAATCTTGGCCACATACTGGGCCACCGATGTTGGAAGGCTTCATAATTGCTGTTGATGTTGTTGGCTGTTGTTTGGTTATTGTTGTTGTAATTTTCGCTGCTTTATTCTTGTTGTTTTCAGTTTTATCATTATTTTTATTTTGGTTTTCTATGTTGTTGTTGTTGTTATTTCTCATTTTGTTGCTTTTCTGTTTTGTTCTTGTGAGTGTTGTTTTTTCAACAACTTTCAACGCCTCAACTCCTGCGCACCTACCACAATTGCTGCCACCTTTCCAGTCCTGCTGAGCTCATGGCATCCATACTCACACACACACACACACACACACACACACACACACGGGCATGCCTCGCTTTTTCCACCGCTTATTGCTTTCATTTTCGATTTTTATGACTTTTAATTGATGTTAGTTTTTCCATAATTTATGTATTGTCGGGAGAAAATTTTATGGCTTAATTTCTAAACCTTTTTAATTGCTTATGTTTCCCTTGAAATATTCCCAAGGCACACCAAGGCACAGTGCTGCCATATTAACTATAAACAAACTTGCTTTTAATTTCACCAGAACGCAATTACATCGACAACCATGTATGGTGGGATGATGTGTGTGAAAAATGCGTGAAAATGTTGCATGACATTTATTGTTGCCGGCTGCTAGTTCCTGCTGTTGTTCCACCGGTTAATCGCCGCTGATCGCACTCTCTTGTTACTTACTACATCAATAACTGAAATCGTTGTCGGTTTATTTTCACTAATATTGATGTGTTTTGGTGGAATTTTGATTTCTTGTTGGCGATTTTATGTTGTGTTGCTTCTCTGGAAAATTTTACGATCGAAATGTGGCCACCAAAGTTGCGGTTTTGTTGAATATGAAATATTTTTTTTCTTTTTTCTTTTGAAGTCTTCATTATTTGTTGGTAGTTCATATTACTATAAAGTAATGTTCTTGGATGTTGAAAGACTATTTCTATAAAGTTTCGGGGGATTGCATAAAGTAGGCTAAATTTTAATGCCGCAAAAGTCCACGTACAGTTCTCGCAAATTAATTTTCATTTTTGATGCTTTCTTTCCAAGAAGCCGAAATGCTATCTTATTTTAAAGAAAACTTTCATCGGTTTTTATACATCGTTTACAACTATATTTCTTCTCTTATTTTTTGCTTCAAAAGAGGTGTCTGCCTTTGGCGATTATCATTTCCTTCCCGCCAAATTTCTTTCCTGCATTCCTTCTTGGTTTTCTATATGAGGACAAGAAGAAGTCGACTGGAGACCTGTTCCGAAAATGACGGTGAATGCTTCAACTATTCGAGTCTCATTCACACAGTTTTGTCTAGATTTTTGCTTTGTTTTGACTCAACTTCATTATTCCGTAACTTAAAATCATTCTGTGGACTGTTTGGTTTTTTTCTCTTTTGTATGTCTATCATATTATTTCGTTTGAATGCTCATATGATATGAGAGAAATTTAGCGCACCAGATACGAATGGTGGCTGAAGCGTTTCATTGAAACTCCTCACTTTTATTTTGAGAAACTTCATATCCATATAAAGGGTGTTCCAAAGTTAACGCAAGATTTAAATTTACCGCCATTTCAATTAATCTTCACAGTTGACGAAGTTGGAAAACTATTCCGATCATAAAATGTTTAACTGCCGCCGCTGAATTCCCATAATCCATAAGTTAAGCTTCTAGCAACTTCTTAAAGTTTCCCATTTGTACCTCTCTGTTTTTGTTCTGCGAATGTTTCTCATCTCAACTATCGATAGCCCAGATATAGTGTGACCAATACAACTCGAAAATATTAAAGATCATGGTAACACAACTGAGTTATTCGAAAGGTGTTTTTGAATAACTTTTATATGACTATCTGTCTCTGTATTAGTCGACATTTCCTTCTATCTTGCTTAGTAAAAACATGATACACATAATACTTATCAAATCATGTTTTAGACAATCACGTATTCCTTTAGCCATAATAATGTCATCACTTTTGTTTTCAGTTTTTAATCGTCACGAAATAGTTTGCATACAATAGATCGAAATGGGCGTTTATCGTATACAATCTAGTTTTCTGGCCGTTTTGAATGAGCTTAACTTTTTGATCGTGTGACCTCTTTTCTAGGTGCTCTTAGAATTAATGTGAGTTCTTCTCTCTTTACTTTTATCAAGTAGATTGAAAAATGATCGATAAAACGGAGTGTGAACAGGTTGGGTAGTCTGGTAGATGTTAATGCTAATCACTTCAAATTATTTCGCAGATCTCCAATCGCGTGTTACAAGAGAATAATTTAATTTTATTACATTTCTAAGCAATCCACCCAGTTTCACCCAATAGAGTTATTATGACTTTAAGTAAAATCGCATGATTAGGTTAGGTAAGGCTAGATGGCTGATCCTCTGTCAAGTCAAACTAAAAGCGCCTGTTCTGGATATCAACTGAACAAAAATGTTCTGAACCTACGACAAATCTGCTTAAGTGTTTTTTATAAATTCAATTTTCACTATTTCAACTGGATGTCAATATTTTCTTGTAAAGTGTAAGATCCGAGATGTTTTTGCCTTGATCTGGAAAATATGTCTTCTTATTAGACGAATACCGATCGGAAAACTGAAGGGTGAACTATGCTGCGAGCGACGAGTTCCTTGAACCTTGCCACTGCACAGCTACTGGTAGTCGACTAACGCTTGTTGAATTGGTTTGCGTCCTAAGAGTGCGGTAATGAACCACAAGACGCCAACGGAGCTCCTACCTGATCCCATTCCGCAGTTATTGAGACTGATGTACCTGTTGTAGCAAGCTCACTATCCTCACAGTTTCCTGCAATACCGCTGTGGCAAGGCACAGTCTAATTATAAAATAACTAAATGCAAAAAGTAAGGTGTCTAAACACATTTTCACCTTTAATCCATCCGTAAAAATCCTTTGATATAGCTAACCGCATTTTTCCTCCAGCCCGTTGAACACTTGCTAATCTTTTCGTGAGTGTAGTCTTTTCCAGCGCCTTCCGCCAAACAAAAACTTCGAAGAACATTATAGGCTTACCTATTCATTGCGCCAGAGTATCACTTTTGATTACAGTTCCCATCTTACGTGGACAATGGCTCCCCTGCATCCGGATAAGTGGTGGGAGAACTCTCCTTTGTGGGGTCCCTCTACTCACATTGTGTTGCGTCAACGCGGTACGCCATTCCACCTCGATCGCTCTATCGCAGAGAAGTTTGGAGATGAGATGCTTAAGCTTCAATTCAACCTCAAACCTATTCAAAGCTTTAGTGACCGCTTGCGGCAAAACGTTGTTCAATGCACCATTCTTCTCGAAGAATTCCGCACTACAAACTTATGCTCCTTATGATTTTCTTCCATCAAAAGACAATAGTGTGTAAGTGTTCAGTTACCAACATACCTTTGCAATAGGCGTGTTGTGCTCTTAAAAATAGATCTCATGGAATACTTGTTTTAAATTCAAATCCATCAATCTCCCTTACTTAATGATGTAAACATATTTGATTCTTTTATTAAAGGGCGATTCATTTCGAGACTCCCCACTTTTTTGAAGAAAAAACACAGAAACTTCTAATTTAATGGGAAATGCTTATTATCATTCGAAAGAAGATTCTTTGGCATTTATTTTGTAATTAGATTAGATTAACTCTTTCAAATGTTGGCCGCCTACGTCATTCGTTGAGTATAATCGATTCGATGACTCGTTTCAGCATTTCGAATGGTAACTGGTGACTTACACGTGTGTTGTTTTGTTCCAAGGCCTGAATCGAGGCGGGATTTTCCGCATAGACTATGGACTACACATATCCCCAGAGCGAACATTCTATTGGTGTGATATCGATCTTGGTGGCCAATCGTCCGGCCCAAAACGTGAAATTATCTACGCACCGAAGTGTTCTCTCAGTAAATCCATTGATTGACGCGATGTGTGGGAAGTCCGTCGAAACCCGTCTTGTTGAAACCAAATGTCGCCGAGATCACCAGCTTTAATATTAGTCGTCAAATAGTCGGTTATCATGGCGAGATGACGGTCGCTATGCATGGTTACAACCTCATTGGCATCATTTTTGACGAAATATATACGTATGATTCCATTGGTCTGCAAACCACATCAAATCGTTGTTTTCTCTGGATGAAATGGCAGCTTTTGAATCTCTTCCGGTTGCTCTTCGTCCCAAATGCGTCAATTTTACTTGTTTACATACCCATTGAGCCAGCAATGGACCTCATCGCTGAACAAAATTTTGATCGAAAACGTCGAATCTTTTTTTGAACTTCTACTGAGCCCATAGAACGAAGCGATGCCGCTTGGGAGGGTTGAACTGCTTCAGTTGTTGTACAAGTTGTATTTTGTATGCTTTCAATTTAAGATCTCGACGTCAAATGCGCCAAGTCGTTCTATACGTCAGTCCGAGTTACTGCGAACGGCGCTGAATCGACTCGCTCTGCACGGTCTTCTTGTGAACGTGGTCTATTTGGTCGAATATTTTCCAGTAGTGAATGCTGGGTCTCAAGGTGGGCGATGGCGTTGCGTATAGTACGCTCAGTAGGCCAATTACCTCTACTTGGATCTGCCGATATTTACCTTAAAGAGTTTTATATACTTATTATGGACTGCCTTCGTTTATTTTTTTCCCATCATTACTGCAAAAGATTTACTACCTTTTTATATACGACATATTTTTATACCCTGAACAGAGTATATTTATGTATATGCATATGTTTATGTGAGTATGTATGTATGGAAGTCTAAAGATTACTTAAAATGATGGATAAATTTAAAGTAATAGACAGAAGAATTACGACCTTACCTAAAAGGACACGTACAACAGTTTGCCTCAACATACAAGCAAACTTACATACACATGTGCATATGCTTGTGTCGTTATATATGCATTAAAAATGTGTATGTTGGTACCTGCATCAAAGATTTGAAGCAATCAAAGTACTTTCAATGCGCAACGGTGTTAAATGTGTACCTCCTCGATTGGCCATAAGTAAATCTTAAATAGCTGTAGTTTTTTCTTTGCTGTTGTTCTTCTTTCTTACATATTTGACAATATTCAATTGCCGTTTTCATCAATGAAATAGCGCCGTAGACAATTGGCGACGAAATAATCGATTAACTTGACAGAAATTATTAAGGTCTGCGAGCATAACTGATTGTGTAAGGGATTTAGGTATTAGATTGGCTTCCTTCATTGCATACTTATATAAAAAAGGCAGAAAAAACAACAACACTCATGTGAAATAAACGCATGTGCACCTTTATAGTGTGTGTATGTATGTATGTTGGTGAACACACACATGCATTCGTAAAAATCCTGCTTCATTGATCCTGGCTTTGCGCAAGTGCAATTGCCTGCTTAGAGTGCCCGTTGTTGTTGTTGTTCAGCATATGTGATTTTCATTCGGACACATTTTAATTGCCTTAGTTGCTTCTTCGTTTAATTTTCGGCAGTCTACAGATTTAGGCGACACACTATTGTTGTTGTTGTTATTATTATTTTTTTTAGTTTCCACTCACCTCATTTTTCTGTCGTCCGCACTTGTAGCCGCGCAAACACGTGAGGCGCCAGCGGCGGTCTATTTGTGATAAGCGAATTTAATTTATGTTGTTGTCTTTTTTTTTTAATTTTCTTGTTGTTTTTTTGTTGGCACAAAAAATACACAGCAAAAATCTTAAATCTAAATCACATTTCAACGGTTTGCTGCGCTCATAATAACTTTTTTTTATGAAATACTTCGCCTCGGCTGCGTTTATATTTCGGACAAGCGTGAGGTTGTGGTCGCCAGCGCAACACAGGATCTGGTCGGGCTGCCGGCATACATTTGAGGTGAAAATCGACAGCTTGCAAGCAAAAATGTTAGTTTTATGCGATTTATATATGCACATTACGGTAAATTTATATACCCATGTACATATATGTAAAGGATGTGTTAATGTATGTATGTATGTGGGCAATACTGGACGCCACAAAAATATCTGAGATCAATCCAGGGTCATACTGTAGTTTCGTCCTTTTCGTACGTGGCCAAAATTCAGCAGGTGCATATGGTCAGCACACACACCTTTACTTACGAACATGTACTTACATATATGTATGTATGTATGTAATTCCAGCTGCATTTGCCTTCGACAATTTATTCAAATCGGAAGTGCTTGTCTTGATCGTGACTGACATTTTTGAAGTTCAACCGAATAAAAACTGTTATTTTATTTAACTGATCTTAACACTTTGACCTTAGACAGTAACCCAGTTAGTGGATTTCAGCTTGCACTTCCGGCACAAAAAAAAAATTGTTTTGAGATTATAAATTTTGGTTCTGTGCTCTGAATTGTAATCCACTCGATCGTGTTCTTCATTTGCATTTTTGAACCGGGAGCATTGCCATGTCTATCCTAGAGCATTCAAGTCTGTATCTTCTTTTCGATTACTACAGTAATTTTCATAGAAATATTGTTAAAGAGCCACAAAATTTACCTCAATTTTTTTATTTAGATTCATCGCATTGAGTTAGAGAATGTCTTTAGGAACAGGGAGGTAGGCAGTAGATGTAGTGGCTGCATATATACTATATCAAAATTAAATACCAGGTCTTTGCTGTTTTAACTAAATTCCTCCACTTAGCTAGCGTGACAGCCAAATATACAGGATTTGTCCGGAAAGTAATAGGACTGATTCCCTTCCGCCGCGACTGTACTTCGGAGTGTGCACGCACTGACTGCGTGATACGTGGTTAAATTCTGTGTGAAACTCGGTAAATCTGCGATAGTGACTTTTGATATAATCAAGCAGGGGTAGGATGTTGCTTTAGCAAGAAGTGGTGTGCTTCGGTGGCAACAGGCTCATGGTCTTTTTTGCTATCAAAGGCATCGTCCACCATACGAGGTATGAGACTGATTTCATGAAAACCGTATATTTGAAAATTATTCTACAACTCTGCCATCCCCTTCAAAGTAGTTGCTTTGGGGAGCTATACAGCAATTCCAGCGCATTTTCCATGCTTCGTAACATTTTTGAAACGCTTCGACTGGAATGTCCACGAGTTCCATCGTTACGGCCGCCTGGATGTCCGTAATCGACTTAAAATGGGTTCCTTTGACCAGCGATTTTGTTTTAGAAATAAGTCACAGAGTGACATGCCGGGCGAATAAGGCGGTTGTTGCAACACTGCGATGCCTTTAGAGGCCAAATACTGGGACGCTGACGGCGGTGTGGCACGGCGCGTTGTCGTGATGAAGGATCCAGTTACGAGCGATGTCTGGGTGCACTCTGTTGACTCGTTTTCGCAATCTTTCGAGTACTTGGCAATAGTAGACTTGATTCACAGTTTTCCCCGGTGGAACGAATTCTTTGTGGACGATTCATCGGCTATCTAAAAAGGCAATAATCAACGTTTTCACCCTAGACTTGTTCATGCGAGCTTTTTTCAGGCGGGGGGCGCGCGGAGACAACCATTGTGAGCTTTGCCGTTTGGTTTCCGGGGGTTTGGTTTAGGATTTTAGCGTACGTTTCCGAAGCTGTTTCGCCCAATCTGGCGCAAAATTTTACCGCAACGCGAGCATTTTGAGACGACAGAAGCGATCCAAGCAACATGCATCTCGGCTCTCAAGACTATTCCGGAGAATGCCTTCGTTGACGCCTGCCTTCAATGCTTGGTAATCGCGCTGGCAGCGTTGCATGGACGCAGAAGGCACATATTTTGAAAATTTTTAAAGATTCGTAACGATTGGTTGAATAAATTTTTCGGACAAACCCTGTAACCTAAGCTAACCCATAAAGAAGTCATCAGAGTTTTATAACCATAATACCGTCAGAATCCGACTTTCCTTTTGGTATTCATGCACCGTTTCGTAGTTTTGGATACTCGACCCTACCTTAGAACTAGACATACATATTTAATACAAATTCCGCTGTTTTTTTTTTCTTTCAAATTAAATCTCATATACAGTTAAATTCTTCTGTATATTTGTTAATATCCGGAATCCGTTAAATGATTCAACGTAGAAATCTGTTGCTGTTTTACGCTTCTTTAGAGTATGGAATCTTCTGAATCTAGAAAAAAGTGAACCTCTTAATCGATTCACCGACCGATATCTTGTTCTATTTCGATTTCTCAAAAGTCCGCGGATTCGTCGATGTCTGTGTGCTGTCAAAACAAAACTACAAGTCCGACTCGGTTCTTATGGTGGTGGATATTATTGGGTAGCTTCTAACAGCTTTCGAGATCGAACCTCGTCAAATTGGAAACGCTCTTCAGAACTAATAAAAACTGCAACGACAACGAGGAAGCTGGAGGTTGAGACAGCTTGAAAGCTGTTGTGGTCCACAGTAAGCAGGGCATTGAATAAAAATTGATCAATAAAATTTCAATTCTTTTATTGCCGATTATTTCAACAAATTGTGCACTTCTGGGATCGCGCTCATAAGGTGCTGTCAACAGACAGCCGATTAACTGATATAACTTTTTCCAGAAAATTGTTGCAGTCACCACATGCTGCATGTTGATACAACATTTTACCTCAAAAATATCACCTTTCACAGGGGATTCGAAAATTTTACGATTTTTAAATGTCTGCCAGGAAATTATATTACATAACATATACATATATATGTATGTATATCTCGATGGTAATTTGTCGAAAATGTGTGCCATAAAAATTGCTGTCCGATTTCAATCACAATTGCCACAACCACATATCCTTAATAGCTGCTTTCACCTTTAAAAAGCTATAAAATATTTTGGAAAATTGTCTCGTCGTTAAAAATAGAGCGCAACAACAATAATTTTGGAAAACAAACAGACACAAATGAAAACTCCAAGGAAGCTGCCATGGTACACGATCGACTGTTGGCGAAAGGGTAAACAGATCGTAAAAATTATTTTTATGACATTTCTGGTGCCCTGCAACAACTACAACCACAATGCAGCTAGTTGCCGCTGGTGACGCTGATGCTGCTGTTGATGGCATTGGCTTGGGTGTGTCCTTCGATGATGCAATGAGCAATGAGCCCGGGTAATTAGTGGCGCAATTAGGCAAGAATAGCAACATTTGGACAACAAAAAAACACAAAAATTTGAAAGCGAGTGCTGTTTGTACGCTCAAGCCGCTACTAATCAGCAAATGCAAGCCATAAAATAATATTGTAATAAACACCATATTTTATACAAAGCCAAGCAGCGTGTATTTTGTGCGAGATTTTTCGTTTGTTTCGTGCGACGCGTGCGCAGGCGCACCATTGTTCGTGCGTTGCAAGTGTTTTACGTTATGTTTTTATGCGTCTTCGCCCTCGGCGCAAGGTCGCAACGCGGTGAAAGTTGTGTAAGATAATTTGTTTTAAGACTTTTGTGTCTTTAGTAGACAACAAACAGCTAATGGGTTATGCTATCGGGTAGTTGGCTGGTGGCGTTTTTAATGCCGATACGCGGAAGGTTCGGGCGGCAAGCAGCTATATGCGATTTCTAGGAAACGCTAATATAATATAATGCTGATAAGTAAATAGATGTTGTGCTAGGAAATGTTTTTGTTTGTTAACAATAAAGGAAGTGTTACAAAAACGAAGGATTACATAATAATGCATGTATCTATGTATATATGTATCTACCAACAGTATATTTGGGTACCTAGGATTGGCCTTTTTAATGCAGACGTTACATTTAACATCTGGAATAGATGGGATAAGACATAATTTGGACTAAATATGCATGGTGTATGAGATGTATAAGTCCAGTCGGAAGTCTAGAGTCAAGTCTGCAATTACATATGATATGTTTGATATGTTTGTAAGGGCCACACTTTCTGCAACTCTTTGAGCTCTTTGAAAATGAGAAAGAAGAATGAAAAAGGTATATATACCAAAGCGATAGCAGTCGGATACGCACATAGACACCACAGCGCCACTACATATAGCAAGAGGCGTTATATTTTCCTGTAGACTGCTACTACTGAAAATTCAACCGAATCAGATTCGTAGCTCCGTTTTTCGGCGCGTCGGCATAGTGGCAGTCTCAAAACGCTTCATCAATCTATGAGGATCTGGTGATCCAGCTTTAGAAGCGAACGAATATTTATTCAAGTGAGACTCGATTTTGTATCAACCCCTAACCGAGCCTAACCTAGTGTCCTTCGCTGACTATGGTATTTCTGCTTTGAACGTTTTTTTTTTAATTTTTTTTTTTTAATAAAAAAACTATTAACCTTTCGGAGTAGGCGCGTTTGTAGAACCCTCCATTTGTAAGCAATCTACGCCAAGAGATCTTTTGTAGAACGATTTTATGACTTGCGATACGCCTGGCAACTACTTGATGTCAAACACTAGTTTTTTTAGTACATCGGTGAAGAACCCAAGAATCTATCGTTAGGTTTCTGCCTGTTCTATGAAGTAATGGTGCTTTCTGATAATCTCTCTTAGGTATGCTAAAGATGGTGAAAAATATGAAAAATAATCATCTTAGCTTCCTTTTAAACTATTTGATCTTTGGAAGTTGTTGTAAGCTTTGAATGAGATTTTCGCTCGAATAATAGAGGCTAAGCGTGAAAATGTGGATTTTCATGCCCTACTTGTATTAGCAATTAGCGAGGATAGTGAGCTTGTTAAATCGGTATTATTCTGTATAAATCCTGACGTCGAGGAGCTGAGTTTTATGTGTTTTGGAATGTAATTTCCTGGCTTTCTTCAACTTAGCAGTGAATAATGCATTTTTTTTAATTTTTTTCCATTAAATTTAGTTTTATAATTTTTTATTATAAAAAATAAATTCTGCGGTTAACCTAAAATGATTGTCCAAATGACTCACAACCCAGCAAAGGATGCCAGTGTTGCATTAAAAGTCTGCAGCCCAAACGGAAGTGACATACATTGCATAACAACAAAAAACCGTTTATAAATGCGCAAAAAAAAAAGTACCTCAAGCGGTGGCGCCTACATGTGAGCCTTCCGCAACTCCGCCAATCAATATTTCATAACAACAAACATACGGCATATTTCACCGAGTGGCGCTTAGTCGTTTGTCATTTGCGACCAATTTGACATTTCGAAAATTTTTTTGCAACTTTTTTATGCATGAAGATTTCATAGCAGCAGCAGGCTGTCGCCAAACTGCCGGCTGTTGCATGCAACAAATAACAGCAGTAGCAACAACAACTTAGAAAACCTGTAATGCATTGCCCGGCAGCGCCACTCGCTGGTCCTTCCTCCCTTGGCGTCAAGAAACTGTGACGTAGTTAGACTTTTTTCGCTTGACAGTCAGTCAAACAACAACAACAGTACTATTTTTTATGGCTGCCTGCATTGTCATCATCGTCATTATGTGTTTGCTTAAATATTATTGTAGTTTCGTCTCCCCGAAATCGCATTGCACAGATGCCCGAGCGCATTTTGATGTTTTCTGTGGCGCTTCGGCGCTGCACACTGCGCTGGCGGCTTCATGCCAACTTTAAATTATTTCCCCAAAATGCTACTGTTTGTTGTGGTTCCATACCGAGCGGTTTAGCTCATTGGTTGTTGCAGGTTTGTGCTCGTGTTTGGCTCAATCGTTTGGCACACATGTTTGGCTTTGACTTGTGTGGATTTGCCGACCCGTTGCTGTCCATCAAAAAGCGCATATCAATTGTCAAAATGTCATATGCTTGTCGCCCATTCAGAATTCGTTTGAGTTACTACTTTTTATGTGGTAAACTTGAAAAATTTACCTTTCTTTTCTCACGAGGCTTCTATTTTTTTCGGAGACTGTAAAAATCTTTCGGCGTGAACTTCTTCTTTACTTCACAAGAAGAACGTTAGGCTAAGGAGATTATGGGGCGTCATTTCACTGTTTTAAAAGTATACCGTTTTATATAAATATAATAACTAAAGTAGAAAGACCAGTATATTCCCCTAAACCAAGTGATTTATTATCATATCCAAAGTTCAATCACTTCTATGTACTATACGAGTAAACTAAATCCGAATTCTAATCAGACAAATATGTTCCGGGAATGAAAGAAAAACTATTTTTAATTTTGAATAAAACTCATAATATGGTTCTTCGACAAAGTTCTATAAATTGGTTAACCTAAAAAGCTCGGACAGTCCGCTTTAGGGGACTCCTTGATAAGAAAGATCATCGATTCTGCTAGCACTTACCTATGAAGACTTTACTTGTGTAAAAAAATGCCTTACACGGTTATAGTCGTGTTTACAACAGCGCACTGGTCGATCGTCCTTCAGGTCCTTCTCCACCTGGTCTTTTCAACCGAGTAGAAGTATTCAGCTTCCTCTGCTCCCCCAGTGGGTGCTCCGTCAAATACTCTCAAAGCAGGAGTGTTTTCATCCATTCGTACGATATGACCGAGCCAGCGAACCGTTGTCTTTTGATTCCTATACCTTGCACCTTGCCAATGCGCAAATTACCATAAATCTTCCGCAGAACCTTTCTCTCGAAATCGCATAAAGCCGTCTCATCAGTTGTTGTCATTGTCCCTGCCTCTGCACTATATAGCAGGGCGGTCATGATGAGTGACTTGTGTGCGGTTGTTGAAGCCAATTATATCGTTGTCATCAGCTATCGCCAGCAGTTGTAAACTCTTGTAGAAAATTGTACCTTCTCCGTTCAGATATAAAGCTCCAGGAATAGTTTGAAGAATCCGCGCGTTAGCAAGTCGCCTTATTTGAAGCCTCGTTAGCTATCGCACGGCTCGGAGAGGTTCTTTCCGATCCTGACAGAGCTTTTGGTGTTGCTCAACGTCAGTTTACAGCTCCTTTTCGTGCTGTCGAAAGCAGCTTTGGAATCAACGAAGAGGTGGTGTGTGTCGAGCCTCATTTCACGGCTTTATTCCAAGACTTATCGCATGGTGAATATCTGGTCAGTTGAATTAACACTGATAAGGTCCAATCAGTTTGTTGACTGTAAGCTTTAACCTTTCACACAGTACGCTCGATAGAGCCTTATATGCGATGTTGAGGAGGCTTATCCCACGGTAGTTGGCGCAGATTGTGGGTCTCCCTTTTTGTGGATTGGGGCAGAGCATACTTCTGTTGCAATTTTCGGGTACGTTTTCGTCCGCCAATATTCCACAAAGAAGCTGATGCATGCTCCTTATTAGTTCTTCGCCGCCGTGTTTGAATAGCTCGGCCGGCAATACATCGGCCACCGCCGCTTTGTTGTTCTTCAAACGGGTAATACCCATTCGAACTTCTTTTTGGTCGGGCAATGGAGTTGGCTCTACATCATCTGTATCGACCAGTATTTTTTCGCATGTTTTTTTTCGATCGAGGCCATTGGATCTAACCCTTTTCTATCGTTAAGCAATGTTACCATAAGAGCAATAAAGTTATGTATTTTGCAGTGAGGTTTCCTACATAGACAGTAATATGCTTTTCCGTAAAATAATCTGAAAGAATTTGTTGAAAATCCTTTAGTTAAGGGCAGATAGAGCCAAACACGCGATTCGGCGCATAGCTCACTGCATTGCTACGAGTATATTAACTGAAATTTTAATTACTACGAGAGCAAAAAACAAAAGCAAAAATAACATAAAAACCCATCAAAATAAAATAAATCAATGTGAGCAGGCACAACAACAACAACATACATGCTTCGTTTGCTTGGCATTGCGTTGATAGGCTCATTTTCATAAGATTCATTGACACGCACACACTCATACACCAACATACCTACACAAATACACACTTGTGAATGATGAACTTGCAGCATACTCTGTCAAAACAACGCTGCGACTCTTCCGCCGTCGCAGACATTTTGATGAGCTGCACACAAAAGTCATCGTAAAATATGATGTGGCTCCACACTTTTATATACTTTACTTTTATGTTTGTTCTTCTACGTTTTCTTCGTATTTATCTTAATTTCAATTCATTCGTTTTCGATTTACTTTTATTGACTGTTTGTTGCTTACGATTTTATGGCCGTTGACAATGATGTCAGTCAGTCACTCAAACGCGGTGAGTCCTCTCTCAAATTTCGTTTGTTTGACGCACATACACGCACATATGTACATATACAAACACACACTCATATGCATTGATTAGTCATTGATGCAGCTTGTGGCACATGCGCAGGCTTAGTGATGACAGTCTGTCAAGCCGTTTGTCACAGCATTCTTTTGGCCGGGCCAAAAGCCAATAACTACAACAACAAAAATACTTTATTTTCGGCTGTAGCGCAGCAGTAATACCCTCCACAAATTAAAATAATTTTATTTTGTTTGACCAGTTTGTATGGCAGCTATACGCTATAGTGGGCCGCTCCGAACAATTTCTTCGGAGATTGCAGACTTGCCTTGGAAAATACTCCATGCCAAATTTCGTGAAGATATCTTGTTAAATAAAAAAGTTTTCCTTACAAAAACTTGATTTTGCTTAGCCAGTTTGTATGGCAGCTATAAGATATAGTGCGCCGATCCGAACAATTTCTAGGAATATTGTAGACTTACCATAGATAACGATCCATGCCAAATTTCGTGAAGATATCTTGTTAAATAAAAAAGTTTTTCACACAAGAACTTGATTTTAACCGATTAGTTTCTATGGCAGTTATAAGATATAGTGGGCCGCTCCGAACAATTTCTTCGGAGATTGCAGCTTTGCCTTCGTCAATAACTTATACCAAATTTCGTGATCGTATCTTGCCAAATAAAAAAGCTTTTCTTACAAAAACTTGACTTTGATCCATCAATTTGTATGACAACTATATCCTCTATTATTCCGATTTGGTGATTCCGGCAAATAAACACCTTCTTGCAGAAAAAAGACGTCGGCAAAATCTCAGGTCGATATCTCGAAAACTGAGCTGGCAGACAACCAAGTACATATGTATATAGGGTTTCCAACATTTCCAAACTTCTTGGCAAACTTAAGTTAGGGTATAAGCTGAGGGCATAACAACCAAAAATAAAGCACCAAAAAAGCATGATAATTCAAGCGAAAATACTTGCACGGCCACAACGCTGCGGGTACTTCATAAAAATTTAATTGATTGATTTATTTCGGGGAAGATGAAATTTGTGGGATTTTTATGTTCCAGCGCGTAGATGTGCATACAATAATAACCGAGCTGCATATTTGTATGTGTATATGTGTGTTTGTCCAGTGTATTTGAGTAGTTTTGTTTTATTTGATATTAAATCACGTGTTCTTTATTGCATTTTATTTATTTTATTGCACTTACATATTTAATTTGCTGCTCATTAATGTACCCACACTCATATACATACATATGCCTATGTATTACTGTATATTTGTGTATGTGTTTGTTTGCCAGCGCTGTCAACGGCCAAAAGGTTTGAGGAATTGACTGCCGGTGATGCTTTCCTTGCAGCCGCCTACCTTCGCCCTTTAATTTCTTGGCGCATGCGTGTGGCATTCAGCCGGTGAGCTGCCCATAAACATACAAACATACTTACATATGACATACATATGTGAGTATGTATGTACAAATCTTTAAGTAGGCGCAAATTTCGCCGAGATGGGTTCTGCGCTTTCATGAAGCTACCAAGAATGCATACTCTTGAGTATACAAGTATGTGTGTTTGTAATAAATATGCCATTGAGCCTGCCATTGAGCCTGCCATTAATTTGACATATCAATTCGTTTGACCATTTCGTAGAATTAAATGTTGAAAAGGTGAATTTAACATTTTTATTTAAGACCAATTTAAATGGAGTGATTTAAGAAAGACAATAAAAATTAAAGGAGGTGGGTGTAGGGCAGGATGTCACACATAAAAACAAACTGTCTTTATGTAGTTGATTTTAAATCTGCGCAGTTCTGTTTATAGTTATAAATTTACCTACATAAGAGTGTATCTTAGAAGAACTTATAGAAGAAGTCCGTTTCAAAGGTGGTTTTCCGGTTTCGATTTTTCAAGCGACAAATCGTTTTATATGCTTTGGAGACTACAAACATGTTTATGAAACAGTTTTGTCCCAGAAGATTGGTCGATTTGGAGTTTTAAAGTGTTTATCTTCAAATTGAGGCTCAATTGTGACAATATTATTGCCTAACCTAAACTAAAAAGCTGAGATACTAAATGCATAAAAAGCTGTCTTTGAAAAATCTTTTTAGAAATGATTGTTTTTGCATTTCAATTGTATATAAAAGATGATCCACTTCGAGGGTCCCTACTTTTTTAAACAAAAAACACTGAAAATTTCAAATTTAATGAGGAATGTTTATCATCATTTCGAAGAGCATTCTTTGGCATTTATTTTTTAAAAATTACCTCTTTCAAATTTTGGTCGCGGCCACGTCTCAGATGGTCCAACCTTTGAGTCCAATTTTTGATGATTTATTGGAGTATTTCGACAAGTAACCGGCCAATGACACGCGTGATGTTTTACTCCAAGGCTTGAATCGAGGCGAGATTGTCCGCATAGACTTTAGACTTTACATATCCCCAGAGGAAAAAGTTTAAAGTGTAATATCACCCGATCTTGGTTGCCAATCGTCCGGTCCAAAACGTGAAATTATCTGCTCACGAAAGTGTGCTTTTAATAAATCCATTGATTAATGCGATGTGTGGGAAGTAGCGCCGTCTTGTTCAAATCAATTGTCGGCGAGATCAAGAACTTTAATTTCAGACATCAAACAGTAGGTTATCATGGTGCAATAGCGGTCGCCATTCACATTCTCATCGGCATCATTTATGAAAAAAAAAAAATGGATCGCTGAATCCACCGGTCCACAAACCACACCAACCTTTGTTTTTGCTAGATGAAATTGCAGGTCGCTGAATCGCTGAAAAAATTTTCGTCGGATCTTCTTGGAACTTTTCGAGTTGCTGCAAACGGCGCCGAATCGACTCTCCACTACAGCTGTTAAATTCTCTTCACTGTGTGCTAAAGGTGGTCTACTCGGTTGAATATTATCCAACTCGCTCGGTCTCGAGTTGGGTGATGGCTAAAGTAAAACGATGAAATGCCAAACAATACTGAACACAAATAACATGACATCTCGAGGCGACTTACGTGTGATCTGTCAAAAATAGGCTATTAAAAAATACCTTTGATCATCCTTTATATGAAATTGGTGTACGAATTACCCACGGAACATTGGAAATAGTACTATATATACTGATTTTCGATACTCTAACAAATCTTATGCCGAATATGTGGGTCAGTTTATGAGTTATATAACATATAGTAAAATACCTTGGATTCCGCTTTTTTGGTTGACGTTATTCACGTTAAGATATTTTCCTAGCATATTTCCAGAGTATAATATCTTCGGTTACAACCGAAGTGCTGAAGAGAGGTGAAGCGCAATAATGATTAGACTTAAACTGAGATTGGTTCTTTATTCTTTATGATCATTTGCAAATTTCGACATTCATGAGCTTAAAAGAATATATTTTCTATAATTTATTTTAAGACGCCCTCTGAATTCATAAATTTATATCTCCGGTTAAGTTTGGTGTCTTATACATTTCTTTTCAAACGTAAATTCGGATAGAAAAGAGCCTCTAGGGGAGCTAAACAATGAAACTTGTACTGATTGTAAAGTTTTTCAAGCCGAGGTTGCTGCCCTTAGAGTAACAAATGATGTACTGCTTCAGGGCGCAGCCTACTTTAGGCAAGTGACAATTCACACTTATAGTAAAGGGGCAATACTTGCTTACAATAAGGGGTAACATGGGTTTCCTCAGGTAAAAAACAACATTTTCAACAATTTTCTCATATAAAAATTAAATATTTTATTCGAATTTTTTATTGTTACAAACATACAGTTTAAGAATTGTATTTCAAAGAACTGTGTAAAATTTCATGAAGATCGATTGAGTAGTTGTCGAGAAATCTTGCCAAACCGACTTCAAAAACACAGTTAGGCTATCTCTAATTGGATGGGTTGTAACTAGATCTCACACCTGTAGAACATAAGTTAAAGTTAGAAGTCCGAAAAAGAAAAGATTTTTCAAGAATTTTTTCTGAGAAAACTTTCAATTTTATTGATCCACATATTATGGTATCTTTCAACGGTATTATAAGACTTAGTATTAGTGAAAATATATATTTGGAAACGAACTACAGCTGATCTCTGAGGGATCTGAGTTTATCATATAGTTTTTATAAGATGCGAGGAGACTTTATAAGACTTGGTCTTGTTTATATACTTAGGTATATATAGTAGTTATTTACATAAATATATTTATGTCTTCCTGTATATGCCTATACTATAATAGCAGCTGTACTTTAAAGTAATCATAAAATAATGGCTGCTACTTCCTAGAAACCTTATCAAGCATAATTTTCGTCCTTCACAATTTCTGCTTATAATATTTCCAGTTGACTTTTACATTGTTGTTTGACAGACAATTGAACAATTCGGCGTTTGCTCCAATTTGGTTAAAGTGAAAGAGTTGCCAGAGCACGTTTGAGAGCGCAAACAAAACGCAAAAACCTTGAAGAAACTCACACAACCGTTAGCAGCGGCATTTCGCATGCCATTAAATATTTTTATATGCCTTTATTTAATGATAAATGATTTTTCGTGAAGTGAAAAGAGCAAACAGTTAGCTACGCATGCCAATTTGGGTATGTACATACATCTATATATGCATATGAGTGTGTATGCGCAAGGGCACAGTCATCAAAGATTTCACAAAATCAAATATTCACGCTCGATTTTTGTTGTTGGTGTTGCAATTGAGTATTTGTGCTGTGGCGGGTATTTTTGACAAATTATCCTTGTCAATATTTGCATATCAGCAAGCATAAACTAAATAGGCATATTAAAGGATATGCATACACTAAATCCTTTAAATAGATAATTTTTCTGAGAATTAACGCACAATGCGTTCCTCAAGGCTGTCCAATTGTTTGTTTGACCGCTTGCCGACACTGCTTTATGTTTGCTTTATGAGTTTGCATATGTGTGTGTATTCGGCAGGCAGCACTAAGTAGTGAAACTCAAAATCGGTGCAGATAATTGTGGGCAAAAAGTTGTAAGACTTTTTCATAATTTTAAAATGCTTAATTTATTCTCAAAAATATATGTCGTTTCTCGCAAAGTAGCCTCTCTTGTCTCCAATACATTTGTATCAATGTATCTTCCAATCCTCGCAACCGTTGCTTAAAGTCAATTTCCGGTTTAGCCTATAATGTTGCTAGCGATTCTCGTTTCAATTAAAAGGTCTTACTATTTTTTGCCCACCGATGGATATGCTATCCTTTGCCGCAAACAAAAGGGTCATGTACATACATATGTAAATTTGCTATCCAGCGTTTTCACTCGTTCTCACTCACACTCTGTAAAATATCTACAATTGGCTAGTCTAAATTTCATTCCATTTTTCATATCTGTCAAACCAACTATTCGCCTTGGCTGGCCTCCTTGCTTTGCGACTTCCAGCAAAAGGCTCGCATTCGACCGTTATCCTGCCGCGTTACATGCAAATACATGTGCATATATGTATGTAGCTGTAAAAGTGTATGTATGTATGTGTTTGTGCGCTCACCTTTGTGTGCCCTGCTTTAATTAGTACGCAAAATATTTGCTTTAATTGTTCGAAAATAATACAGCGTAACCACCTACTTACATACAACAACATGCGAAGCACATACATACATGCATACACTACACATATGTATGTACAAACATAAATACAGCAGTGGATACATGCATTTACCACAAACACACACAGACTTAAATACCCACAACCATTCACTCGTCTAATTCAAAGGATTTGCTGGCCTATTAGACGCAGTTGTATGTCGGGTGAGGGGACAAGGTAAATGAGCCGTAGAAAAATCATAAATGCAGACAAGCTGATTTTACGGTCAATGAACAACAGTTTTACCCGTCTAACTGTTTGTTTCCTATTAACCAATGCATTCGATATACCTGCTAACGGTAAAGGCTTCAAGTGAACGCTCGAGAATTTTGCACTAATTTTGCCGATTCAACACTTTTGCGCATGCAAAAATTATTTTTGTGTTTCCTTATAACTATAGGCACCTATTCAGGCCCATAAACCGCTACATTTGATCCCGTTGCTGCTGCTCTTCCACGCACTTAGTCAAAGGATATGTTTTATTCTTCGTTTGTTCTCGTTCTTTTGTTGGTGCCTTGGCATGCGGTAAAAATATAGCCAATATTATAACGGTTGGTGGTGCTCTAGCACTGACGGTCGCGTCCAGCTGCGCGTCTCACTAGCCGCTTGGATTTGGCACACCGGATTAGTGAATTTAGTTAGAGTTTCGCATAAATTCCTGCATTTCCAGTGCGGTTTGTTTGTGTTGTAGGAGTGTAGGTAGGCGTTCGTATTGAAACACTTTAGACTGCGTTACCATAGCATACATATGTATGTACATATATGTATACCGTTATGTTTGTCTACAAGTGGGCAGCAGCGTTTAGTCGCCATTTAAAGGATTTACGGGTGTAAAAAGGCGTATTAGTTACAGTTTTGTCATATATGTATGTATAAGTATATACAGAACTATAAGTAGCATAAGTATATAAGCCTACAAATAAGAAAAGTTTAACTGGCAAGCAATGCAGCTTTGCAAATATGATACATGCATACATAATCTTCTCTTGGTTAGATTAGATTAGATAAACTGCTTGTGAGCAGAGATTACTCAATGGTTGAGTTAGAGAGGATTACTCATATTTAGATCGGATTTCTCACAACGACGCCCTTGTTTTAGAACTTGTAGCGGATGCTTGTATCACAAATCGCACTAGAACAATCTAAGTATGTTCTCAAGTAACTTATTACTAAGTGCATCTGTAAACTATAACTAGTTCTCTACTAATTCCAACATACAACAGATCTGCTCAATATTTGGTGTCTTTTACGAGAAGGACGCTTCGAAAGTTGAACCTCATGTCGGTGCGGAACTTTAATCCGAACGAACCTGTTATACACCCATACCCCCGGTACCACCGTCAAGTATTACGTCGGGAGGATGATTGAGTATTACTCATACGTAAGTGATGAGCCTAATGCATTTAATAACAAACTGCATTTACTTGACGCGACCTCTTTTTGTCTCATAACCCTAGTTCTATAATGTTTGTACCCAAACTCTTCTTGTCTGCCACAGCCATGGTTTCTTAGTTGTCTGTTGCAATTTGCAAGTCGCTTATACGCTTTTGGTCTCCAACCCTTTGGTGTTTCATTGTGTTGGCTGCTACTTCGCAAACGGCTTTCCACTTATCTAGTGATTCCAACTTTTGATACACTGTGTTTTTTGGGGTTTGGGCCTATCCCGTATGCGTTTTTCAAAATTTGCCAAAATGTGCTCTCTCTACATTCTCGATGGTTTCGTCACCACAATAATCGCCTTTTCGTTGTCTTTATGTTTGAATCACTTCAACTATGATTTGAAAGAACTGTGTCATGTGATAGTTTGGATTAAATGAAAGTCTATCTCACCGTGCGGTCTATTAGTCATGACTGAAAGTTAGTCGGAATCTACAGCGTCTATTTCGGCTGTCCACGCATCGTTTCTGCCAGTGCTTCACCGTTCCTGCTGTGTTTTCTCTTTTAGAGTTGTGGTTGTTACTTTATCGTTTAAATGGTATATGAACTCTTTGGCCAAGAGGTCTAGCGGGTGTGAACCTGCGATTACTAGAGCAGCATCTTCAGATACCGTATGAAATGCGGAACAATGCATACTCGTATGTATAAAATAGGCCGGGTCGATACGATTTAATCTCGAGGGTTTTCTCCAATATCTGCGCGCCGATTAGAGCAACTGACTTTAATACTCTGGCTAGTAGTTGTCTTCTATTTTGTTTTGTTCTGCGGATATTGTGCATTAACCGGGTTAGAGCTCAACGTTGCTTTTTATCTTTTTTCACACGCATAAGCCACATTTTCATCTTCCGAAATATTTTTTGGCTGCTTCGGTGATTATGGTCACACCTTTGATGCAGAATATAACAACTTCTTGGATTTTCCTGCCAGTAATAACTCCCGTTAAACCGTTATTGCCCATATATCATTATAAAACAGTCTTCAAACATTATTGAATAATGCTGTTACTTGATAGTTATTTTCCAGACACAAATTCGTGTCTGTCGTTATAGTATGATCTACTCTGGGGTACGGATTTATAATTCATAAAACTCACTTTGCCACCTTTAAATAAATTATACTAACTATTTCTTTATATAGTCGAATATAATGTATAGTTTTTGAGATTTCACCGCATTCATTACGACTTGAACATTTTGAACGAATATTTGTTTCGATGTTAAAAAATTTCTTGCCATGGCAGACCATTATTATATGTTTTTAGGTGATCTCTTTAGTTTCAATCTGAGCATTATAAGCTTCATGCTAAACTTAAAATATTCTGTTCAGGGTATAAAAATGTCATAAAATTAGGTATTTAAAAAGAAATCCGTGACTTTTACATTAGATTCAATATTTTCTTAATCATTATTGGAATGATTAAATATAAAGCAAAATTCAGGACAGTGTATCACAAGCTTTTCTAAAGCAAATTTTGTACCAATTTAAGCACTCACCATGCATAGGAGCAGATAGAACTCACTTTTTGACAAGTCCAGACTATGTTGTGGAACGTAAGAACCTCTAAACCAGCCAGCACCTTCTCTATCAATTCACTATCGATATGTCTAGCCTGGCGTTGTCCTAATGCAACATAATTTCTCTACTACATATATGCCAAAGCTGCCTACTTCTGTGCGATTGCTTCCATCAGATATGGCCTTGTTATACGTAACAAGTACAATGGCGACACAGTATTCTGGCCGAGCATGATACTCGGTCGAGAGAGTTGCGTTGGCGAGTAGAGGTGTACACGTATTTTGTTCATCTAGTTAGACCGTGAAGTTTTTCAAAGTTTTATTTACAATGTTTGGTAGAAAAAGATGAAGTTCTACCGCATCTCATAAAAGAATATTTGCCATTTCAATTCTTTCACAATGCAAAATTCAATTGAAACTAAATAAACAACATAAAAATCGACCGAGTGGCAAGTGAAGACCGAACGCGTGTTCACATGCAGCGAGCGAGTCACTGATTTGCTCAGAAGGGGCAAAAGTGTGAAGAAAAAAAAAGCACTCGGCCTAGTAAACAACTCGGTGACTCGGTTCATTACTCGCCTTACTGTTTAAACGAAACGAGCACTCGGCCGAGCCACTGTCTCGCCGCTCTACTCGTTACGTGTGATCAAGGCAATACTCCGAAATAAGAGTTTAACCATAGTGGAAGAGCTAAATAATAGTAGATGATATCCTACCAATCCCACAAAATACATAAAAAATCTTCCAGATCATTAATTCTTAATTGACCATCATTTGGGCCAGCTCGTCGCGATTCGATTAACTATTTTACTGCTAGGAGACATAAAATTAACATATTAACAAAAAAATGTGGTTAAAACAATATTTTCACCATCTATGTGCTGTGTTTTATACCTTGAAACACCCTTCAAAATATTCAGTTTTCCTTTTGGATTTAAAAACATAATCGTTCTTTCTGATAGGCATATTGCAACCTTTACCGCCTTTGAATTCTACAAAAAAATTGTGAAATATCCTCATTTTAATTTTTTTTTATGAAATATTTATAAAGAGTGATCCTTTTCGAGGTTTCCTACTTTAAATGTTTTTCATCATTCGAAAGAACATTATTTGGCATTTATTTTTTTATTTCTCTCAAACGTTAGCGGCAACTACGTTCTCAAATGATCCATTTGACTCGTTCGAGCATTTCGACTGATGATTTTCTCCAAGGCCTGAATCGAAGCAAGATTGTCCGCATAGACTTCAGACCTTACATTATCCCCACGGTGTTGTATCAAACGATCTTAGTGGCTAATCGATCGACCCAAAACGTGAAATTATCTGCTCACCGAAGTGTTCTCTCATTGAATCTATTGATTGATGCGATGTGAAACCAAATGTCGGCGTTATAGAGCGAAGCTATATCGCTTGGGAAGGGAAGGTCGAAATTTTTTCTTTCTTAATTATAAAGTTTATCGGGGTTTTGTTTTTTGAGTTCTAAATTTATTAGACACATATTCAATATTGCTAATATGTATGTATACCCAACTGAATTACGATGATCATGCGGCGGACCATTAAAATCTGAGTCCCCTCAGATAAACAAAAAACAACTTTTTTGTGTACAGATGCCATTGTCTGCAGGAAACAGTGCTATCATTCAAATTGATATTGATGCAAATCACAATGGAAGCTACAATTATATATGTATGTATGTAAAGCAACGATTTTGTCAATATTTAAACGGCTCACCAACCACCAGTGTCCACTCAACACGCACCACTTACTCGCCGACTGAATGACGCGAATGACTGAAATGCTTTCAATTGTCAGAAAGTCAGAAATGCGCGGCATAAAATTGTGCGAATAATCCACTTGCATAATAAAATTTTCACACCAATGCTTGCATAGAATATAACTGTAATTGACGGCATGTGAAATTATTGTTGCATTCATATGATTTGTTCTTTATCAACTGTGGTCTTTTCTTCTATTTATTTGCACAGGAAGCCAGCAATAATGTTCGGCACTCGAGAAATTATGCGTGCCTCACTGGCTGAGCGTCCGTCAAGCTGGATGCAAGACCCGGCTGGCAACCACAAAATTTCTCCACTACCCGCACTCCATACACCACAACTTGAGGGCGTAAGCTTCGCGCCCATTTATGCGGTAAGTACCTAAAGAACATAAACATACATACATATGTTCAGTTTTGTGTGCAGTCGCCTTTGTTTTTGCAGACGACGCAAAGCCGAGCCCTGTGCTCTTGTAGGAACTTATCTAAATTGTTGCTAAATTGAATTATTTCATCAAATTCTGCGCGAATATTTATTTGCTTAATCAAAAGTTTAATTATGCGGAAAAGTTCGAGTGCGTTGTCGCATGTTGCACGCAGTATATGGCACTGTGGCAACTGGCGGCAGGCAAGTGAAGTGCTTAGCGACTGCCTTCTCGAGTGTTTTTGCCATAAGCGGCGGACGCTTGTTGTATTTTGGGTGGTTGTCAATATTACTTTTTGCTGAGGTTGATAGAAGGCAAAAAGTTAGTTAGCAAAGCAGACTGTCAAGCCTGTTAGAGCTTTCACGCTAGGTGGTCGGAACCAAAGGTTCTATATAACGGGTTTAAATAAGAGCGCTACAAAAGTAAAAAAACGGTTTGTGATATCAATGAAATTCTTTATTCCTGCGAAAGTACAGACGATGAAATTATGTATGGAACTCGATTTCTTTTGCGAGGCCACCACGAGCACGCTTGCAGAGGCAAATCGGTCAATACTGCTGCAATTTCACGTTCGATATTCATTAATCGTCGCTGATTTATTGGCATAGACTTGACATGGTCTCACAGGAAATAGTCTAACGGCATCAAATCGTACGACCGAGGCGGCCAAGTGACTGGACCATTTCGTGAGCTAACACGTTCACCAAACTTGGTTCTCAATAAATCGATTGTGACCTTCGCTGCATGACTTGTGGAACCACATATTGTCCAAGTCCATATCATCCAATTCGGACCAAAAATATTTAGTTATAACTGAGCGGTAGCGCCTTCCATTCACAGCAACGTGCCAATCTTGATCGTTTCTGAAGAAGTACGCACCAAACCGTTTTTTTTTCGGAATGCAGTGGTGACTCATGGAATACGTGTGGATTACTGCTTGGCTAATAATGCATATTTTGCTGACGGACGAAGCCATTCAGCCCGAAATGAGCCTCATCGCTCAGCCCAAGTCACGAACAACCGCCGACTATGGTGGTCAAGCGGCTTCAGTACTTGTGTTAATTTCTTCTTGTAAGGATGTTGACTAAGATCTTTTCGCCTCAATTGATATGCTAGCGGCAGCAATATTCTCAATACTACAGGCGCTTCTTCAAATTCCACTAGACGCTCAATTGTTGATCAGACAGGACCGTTCAAGTTATAATAAACAAATTCGTTCAGGGCTGATATCTTTGGCATCCTACCCACCCGGTGAAAGTGGGTGAATTTCGATCATAACCTCGGCCATTCTCCATAATATAATTTTTGTTAAATACAACAAAAGATTCAATAAATCTATAAATAAATGTGCCAGAAATGTACATTGAATTTTACACCCGACATGGCAGAAAAGGGCTTTATAGGAGTCAGTGTGAAATTTGTTTGATGTGCGTGGCCCGCCCACATTTAGGTGAAAAGCCATATCTCTGGTTCTATCCAACTGATTTCCACCAAATTCGGTGTATAGAATTATCCTAACATTCCTATGTGACAATGAAAAAATTGGTGCAATCAGTCGACTGTTATACAACCACGTCCACTTTCCATATAACTCCTTTTAAATCTGAAATTTTCACTTTCCAGTATGTGAATCAAAAACCAATGAATATGTACAATATATCGGCATACAACTTTGCACGAATTGTGTCTTTGAGCTGCGTCACCTTATAACCAAAAATTTTCAAAAAATGAACAACAACTGAGCAAGCCCCTTATAGCGCACATTATTTATGTACATATGTACATACTATGTGGCCTTCAGTTTTTATGCCGAACTTTTTCCAAAAAATATCAATCAACCTTTCAGTTATATTATTGAAGTTCGGAAAGTGTTTTGCAGTTTTCATTCTTGCAAGTTGCGAGAATATAAAATCTTCGTTTACATCCGTCTTTTTTAGCGCTGCCTTACTTGTTTAAATTATTTTTTGTTTTATAATTTATTTCATTATAATTTTTAATATTTTTTATTCACGAAAAAATTACATTGTATAATTTTTGGTAAGTAAAATTTTAATTTATTTTATTTGTTCTTCTTCTTCTTCTCGCATTATTCCTCTCAACAAAATGTTGGGAGTAGAACAAATACTCATGTGAATTCCGAGTTAAATCAACTTTGTTGTAAAATTTTTTAACGGCGAATTTTCTTGGAAGAAAATCAAACATCTTTTTACTTCCAGGAATTCCAATAACAAAACTCTGTTCCATTTGTCAAATCGTGCCATTGTATTTAATCTACTTACTGTTGTTTGTTGTTGTAAAGCTGCGGTTTAACTTTTTTCGGTCATCATCACAGTTTTATATGCGCCTGGTGTGAGAGTAACTTGTATTTAAATTTTTTTTCTTTTTAAGCTTTCTTTTTTTTCCATATATCTGGTAGTAAAGCCACCAGGCGAACATAATCGAGAACAGAGGGCACGATCAAAGAAAGAATCGAAGAAGAATCCCATCCATATCAGTGTGTGTAATTGCCGTGTGATCGTCAAGCAACTAAGCGCCCATAATCGGTGCGAAGGTTACACGCAGAATAGTTTAAGCAGAAAAATTTTATTTGATTTGCATTTGAAATATTTTTGTCTCACACCAACAGAGCTCTAGTTGCATTTGCCAAGTGTCCTTAAGCTCGAACGTATATTCGCTGTTTACACCATAGAACTAACAAAATTGAGAAGCTCATATGCATATTAATGAAGCAGATTCGAATATGAAGCAGAAAAAAATATATATTATAGTTTCTGCGGCCCTAGTATAAAACACAATCCCAGCAACCAGGCAAATCCGTTCTTTAGAAAATTGAAGCAAGCAACCTTCTCATTAAATATGATTGCCTGGTGAAAAAGCCTATATATATTCTAAGAAGTATGATTTTTTTTAAACCCTCAAGGTTGAAGAAATCAAAAAATTCCAAAGAAAATCATACTAAATTCGCTGTTGGCCCACCAAGCGCCCATAAATGTAGTGATAGTACACACTAGAGCAGCTAGCTGATCGTTTGAATATGTTCTTCCAGCAACAAAGCTTTGTTCTATTTGTCAAATATCCTTAAGCTCGACTGCATATGCGCTGTTTACTGCTGAACACTAACAAAATGTAGTTAGTAATGGACAGCTGATCGTTTGAAGGTCGGGCGCATCATATTGGAAGCGCTATATTGCTTTTGATTTGCCCTTGAAGTATTTTCTCACAGCAACAAAGCTTTGTTCCATTTGCCAAGTGTCCTTAAGCACCAAAACAACAAAAAAAAAAAACATACACCGCTGAGTAAACATGAGATTGCAATAACAAATTTTAAATGTAAATTTTTAATGCGAATTTTTGTTCGCCTGGTACAAAGGAGCCAGCATAACTTCAGAGCGAGGGACCTTTTAGTAATTCTAAGCAACCTTCTCATTAAATATGATAACCATTAATTTTTTTTATCAAAAAATAATAATTTTTGATTTTCAATTGAAAAATTCCCACGAAAATTCGCAACATTCGCTTTTGCACTAACAGGTGCCCATAAATATAATCACAGCCACTAAACAGCAGCTGATTATGTACGAATTTCTTTAACTTGCCTACTCACCTTACTCTAAAACACGCAACAACACTTTTTCGTTCCAATTGTTTCGCCTATCCTGTGCGTCATTTTTCGCTTGCGGTACTGCCACGTTATCACTCATGAGTGCGTGATGCCGTAAGAGAGAAACAGCACTGCTTATTTGTTGCTAATTTTTATTGGAAATAGTTAATGCATGTGCAATATGGAGAGCTTATCCGTTGTTTGTGTGCTTACTATGCTTTGAGCGTAGCCTTGCTGCTTTTCATGATCTCCTAGTGACTTGTGGAAATGGTAAATATTGTTTTTAACAGGGTGGTGCAGATGAATAATTTCGTCGATTAATTTAATTGCAATGAAACTTTTTAATATATTTTGTAGAGCATATATGTAAGTATGTATGTTGTGTGTCATCTTTATACTTACTGTAGAAAATATTAATATACAAAATAATAATATATGAATATTATCCACTGCGTTTCAAATATATTTAAAATTAAGCAAGCCTTTTTTTTAGTTTTTTCTTTGTTTTTATTACAAATTAGTAAAACAATTTACATATCTTAAATAAAAAAATATATACATAGGAGTTTCGGAGTATTAGTGTTGCGGGCTTAAAAAAAAAATTACGTCTAGAATTTTTTTGATCAAAATTTTTATATATATTTTTTTTTTGTTGTGTAAAAAACTTCAGCCAAAAAACAATTATTACTTTTTGGTTTTTCTTCCGTCCAATGCTTAGTATGATCTTAATTAGTATGTTTTCTTTTTATTTCAGCTGATCCAGTAAGGCGTTCTGCTGTCAACACGGAAGCACGTTTTTCCCGAGACTTTGCCGGAAATGCCCCCGTTATCTCCGAGTTTTGAATATTTTTCTTTGAAAATTTCCTAACATCTTTGTAAATTATATATCTTTGATATAAGAAAAATAATAATAATAATAATTTGTTGTATGAAATAAAATATTTAAATATTTAATTTTTGGTGCGCCAAAAAACAAAAAAATATTGAAAACAGTGTGTTTTTTTTTTTTTGCTGCAGGAGACCCGTGAATTCACAATCGTTTGATTCAAATATTGACAGCCATCAATTTCATGTAAAATTTCCTGCTGAAGTTTATGTGCTCATCGATCTCCTGTCTTTTTTAGTGCTTTCGGGATCGAAATACAATTTCTGTTGCATTTAGTGACTATTTAAGGATCTAATACTTGACCGCTGCCCACATTTATGCCTGGAGGATTGACCCACAATCAGTGAAGCCACTAGGTGTTCGTTTGGGATAGATACGCACTAGGTCTGAGTAGGTAGTTTTGTTGCTCGACAACGATCTTCATTAATCTTCGACTCGTTTCAATTTCTGTTGGCATGATTTTTGAAAAAAAAAATATTTTGTAATGAAAGATAAGTATTTGAATAAAATTTCATAAACGTAATAATGTTTTAAAGGAGAATAATATATTATTTTATTTGCGAAAATATTGGGTAGTCGAGAAAGTCTTTTCGTATTTTGTCAAAAGAGTCATTGCTGCTGTATGTGTAGGCAAGAATTGAAGCTTGCCCCATCCACTTTATAGAAGATCTTGCGGATGAATCTTGATTTGCAGGCTCACAAGATCCAACTTGCGCAAGAATCAAAGCCGGTTGGCCACCTCATTGCTTGATACGTTCGGTGAGTGGGCCTTAAATGAGGTGGTTGCAGATTCGGGTTTCACGAGAATATTTTCTTCAGAGAAAGTGAAATTGTCACATTTGAATAATCCACAAGTTATTGTTGGAACAGCGTTACATTCTCAAAAATTCACTCCTCCTATAGGCAAAGGGAAGGAAACTTGTGGTGAACACATTATCTGGAGTTTCGAACGTGTGATTTGGCCTCCAAGACCGTGCAATTTAACACCGCTGGAAGAGTATATTCGGCACGTTACTGCTGTCAGGTACATAATATCTAAGGAATGGAAAGCTAAAAATATTTATTTTCGTAGAGGTTTTATGACTTTTCAGCATCAATTTTTTTTTGAAATAAGCCATTCGGCAACCATCCCTCGCTTTAATCCCTTCCTTCCTTTGTTAGTTCGGCTGTAATCTAGTTAAAAAAGTTAAAAAACAACCGAAGATTGACAAAACTTAAGTCTCATTGGCATTCGAAGCAGTTAAAATACATTTCGCGAAATAGTGTGTTTTGTGTTTGAAATCTTCTGTTAATCCAACTCTTATGAGCCTCCTCATTTCAAGGTAAATTAAGAAAAAGGCTTAAATCAAGTGAAGCATGTAATTATAAAATAGAGCTAAGCCAAAGGACAAATGCAAATATTGATTATGTGAAGAAGAACCAAGAAGAAACGCTGACTACGGTTGCACTGAAGCTATAATACCCTCCACAAATGTAAAATATTTTACACAAGAACTAGATTTTGCTCGTTTAGTTCCTATGACAGCTATATGCTATAGTGGTCCAATCTGAACAATTTCTTAGAACATTGCAACTTTGCCCTCGGAAATAATTCATACCAAATTTCGAGAAGATATCTCGTAAAATGAAAAAGTTTTCCATACAAGGATTTGATATTGATCGTTCAGTTTGTATGACAGCTATTTGCTATATTGGTCCGATCTGAATTTTTTCTACAGATATTACACAGTTATTTTAGATAATAGTCCATGCGTAATTTCGTAATGATATTTCTACAAATGAAGAAGCTTTCCATACAAGAACTGAATTTCGATCGGTTAGTTTGTATGGTAGCTATATGCTAAAGTGGTCCGATATCGACCGTTCCGACGAATTACCGACTCTATTTGGCGAAAAGTAAGTGTACAAAATTTCAGATCGATATCTCAAAAAGTGAGGGACCAGATAGGTGGACGGAAGAATACACCGACATCTCTAAATCGACTCAGCTGCTCATGCTGATCCCTTATATCCGTATACTTATTTTATAGAGTCTCTGACATTTCCTTCTCGGTTTTGCAAACATCATGGCATGTTCAGGGTATAACAATAAGAAAGAAGAAATAAAAAAAATTAATTCAATTAAATAAAAGTGAAGGGCAAAAAAGAATCACTTCCGTTTGCAGACACATATTAGTATACATGAAAGAAGAGACTTGTAAGGATTGAAAACACATACATACTATACATATATACCTGTATCTATGTCAACCGTAAAAGAAGGCAAATACTTGAGGCGAATGCGGGCAGACAAACCTCAAAGCCCAAAGGGATTTGTGCAAGGAGTTGTGAGCAGTTTCCGTGTAACAACAACGACAACATAAACAAGCAGACATACAGATAAATGCATATGTACATTAAATTTTATATTCAAACAGACATACATACACACATACATACATATGTGCGTATGAGTTAGCCTGCGGCAAGTCACTCAAGTGTTGCTGCATTTCAAATGCTCTAAAACCCATACATACACAAGCACAACCTCATACGTATGTATGTATGTATATGTTTGTATATAAATAAAATTTTCAGTTTTCCGTCAACATCAAAACTAAAAACAATCTAAATATACACATACAACAACAGGTTCTCCTTTTTAAGCGCATAAAGGGGTTTTCTGCTGCTGCGTCTGCTCCTTAATTATTGCTGTCACATTGCACGCATGCGCGTCGAACCCAAGCCAACAAGCAAGCGACCACAGACGCTACTGGCAGCAAGCAAAACGCTGGCGTTGCATATTAAAAGTGCTAAAAGCGTAAGGATCTAAGCGGCAGGAAGTTCTAATGAGGCAGCAAAAGGCACCGAAGAAGAAGAAGCACCGACAAAAAATTACAAAATTATTACACACAATTTTTCTGTTTCCACATACTCTTATATACTCAAAGCAAATACAACATACTCAAGTTTTTACTTTTATTACCAACAATAAATTTCGGGAAAATGTGCAGCGTGTCCGCAATGGATTTATTATAATTTTGTGTGGATTTACGTAATGCTTAGGGCATGCCGCTACTTGCTTATTACATAACGTCTACATATTAAATATACATACATATGTGTGTATATTGAAAGAGTATTGGTGTATGTATTAAAGTGTATGTGCATGTGTGTGCAATTAGGCAAATTTATGTGATTTTGAATGAAATCCATTTTAACACTTGCTGCCGACTGCCATAAGTAAACAAATTCATTTGAACACCCACACAAACACGCATGCGTGGGCACTCAAATGAGCCGCTAACATTTCACACCAAAGTCATGTAGGAAAACTCGTATTAAAATTAAAATCAAACAAGCAAAAATCTTAAATTCGGCTGCATAGGCAATATACCCTTCACGGGTGCAGTTCTTATGGCATAAAGGAGTATAGAAAGATCTTTAACTTGATTTTATTCGTTCAGTTTGTATGGCAGCTATATGCTATAGTTGTCTGATCTGTACAATTTATTCGGAGATTATACCGTTATTTGGAAAAATAACTTGTGCAAATTTTTGTGAAAATATCTCGTCAAATAAAAGAGTTTTCCGTATAAGAACTTGATTCCGATCGTCCACTTTGTATGGCAGCTATGCTCAATAGTGGTCCGATCGGTGTCATTTATTCGAGGATTCTAGCTGATCTTGGATAATTATCCGCGCAAAATTTCGCGGAGATTTCTTGTCAAATAAGAAGATTTTCGTACCAGGATTTGATTTTGATTACTTGGTTAGTATGGCAACTATATACTGTAGCGGTCCGGTTTGAACAATTTTGTTGAGAGATCATAGCGCTACCCTAGACAATAATTTGTACCAAATTTGGTGAAAATATCTTGCCAACTAAAAAAGTTTCTGATACAAGAACTTGATTTTGATCAATCAGTTTGTATGGCAGCTATATGCTATAGCTGTCCGATATCCGCGATTTCGACAAATAAGCAGCTTCTTGGAGAGAAAAGAACGTGTGCACAAGTTCAGTTCAATAACTCAAAAACTAAGGGCCTATTTTGCCTATATACAAATGGATGGACATGACTAAGTCGGCTCAGCTTGACACTCTGGTCGTTTATGTACATATAAATATATATACATATATATATTATAAGGTCTCCGATGTTTCCTTCTAGTTTTTGCAAACGTCTTGACAAACTTAATATACCATACCCTGTTTAGGGTATTGTTATAGCAACAGCCATTATAAATATGGAAACTAGACACAGTTTTCCATGGAATATAGGAGGTCACATGCATGCTTGTGTGTGTAAGGGAATTGCCTTCCCGCCTTTACCAGAGCACAATATTAAATATTTAATGTGAAACAAAATTGCGTGGCGGCTTTGTGCCGCTTTGTGGCATGCAGCGGCAGCAGTTGCGCCGCGAAGGGGTTACTTGAAATTTGGTGCGTGCGTGTTGCGGCGTTTGTACGCTCCAAACACCAGGCTAAGACAGCGCGCAATAGCTTAACGCTCACGTAATTATTCTAAAACTACTGCTTGTTGTTGTTGCTGCTATGTGTAGGTGTGTGTTGCTGCTGCTGTTTTTCAGTTTTTTCTGTGCGTTTTTTCCAGTGCGTTTTGGTTTATTACTGTGCTCTGCGCATGCGTGCCACCATTTAAAACGTGCTTAATGAAATTCTTAACACTTCAGCGGGCGCATATTTATTGGCTAGACAGTTGTGCGCTACTATTTACGCATTTTAAATATGTATCTAAGAGATTCCGCTACTTTGGGTTGATGTTTGTGGGTGTTAGTAATTTTTATAACTTGAAGAGGGTATATTTCAAGTTTGTAACAATCAGAAGGAAACATCGGAGAACCCAATATGATATATGTATATATAAATGATCAGCGTGACGAGCTGGGTCGATTTAGTCAGGTCCATCTGTCTGTATATATGCGAACTAGTCGCTCAGTTTTCAAGATATATGCAAAATTTCATATCGATAATTTTGCATACATTCTTTTCTCTCCAAGAAGCTACTCATTTGTCGGAAACGTTGACATCGGCCAACTATAGTATTTATCTGACATACAAACTGGTCGATCAAAGTCAAGTCCTTGTAGGGAAAACTTGTATTATTTGACGAGATATCGTTACGAGATTTGAATTTGATTATTGCCCAAAAAAGCGCTACAACCTCCAAACAAATTGTTAAGATCGGACCGCTATAGCATATAGCTGCCATACAAACTGAACGAACAAAATCAAGTCTTTGTAAGAAAAACAGTTTTACTGTTACTGTTTAAGGCTATGCTACTATATCCATTCGTATCATTCACATCGGACCACATACTGATCTATCAAAATCAAGTTGAACAATCTTTTTATACGCTTTTATTCTATAGAAAATGCTTCGTGAATGGTGTTACAGTTTCTGTGCAACCGAAATCAGCATCACTTCTTGTTCTAAGTAACCGTTTCTTATACTGCTTTGTATTCTTCTATATATTGCCTTCCCCATCTTTCTTCTTCCGAGTTTATAAGAGCCCGCCGCACAGTGTTGCGAAACCGGAATTTTTTGGAAATCATATTGCCTAAACTGTAATTTTAATTGTATCGATGAGAAACTTCTACAGATTGGTCAGAATGAAGTCCCAAACAGAATGAGTGAAAACAAAATTTACACCGAAAAAAATTCTTCGGTCAAATTTTCAACAAAAGTCAAAAAAAAAAAAAAAGTTGTTCGAAAAATTTACAAAAAAAATTGATTTCAATTCTTCTTTTAATTCTGATAAATACACTATGATATGATTCGTCTTTTAAATAAAGTATAGGTTGTTTTTGCTTTCAGCAAACTATTGACTCAGCTCTAGATACTTCCGCTGAATTTATGTAGAGTGGAGCAAGTGGCACAAGTTCTAGAAATCTGCGGGATTTTAAAATAGGTTATTCGTTGAATTTGAATTGTGTGAGCTAAATCACAGTTTCTAAAACTTATTCATAATACTGTGTACTAAGAATAATTTACGTTCTGCAACAATAAAAAAAATTATATATTCAATAGAACCCTTTTCTCGTGAACTTTAGGTTACAACAAGTTTTCGTGAGATGTATGCACATCAAAAGTCTTTAATTCAACAAGTCTTCAAAGTTAGATTTTCAAGATGAAATCTCAGTCGTACTATTATAATACACAAGTGTATGAAAACCGAATGTCAAAAATATTCAACAGTTAAGTTGTCAGAAAATTTCTTGGGTCGGAAATGTGCTGTCAAAGTACCAAGAGAACTCTGGCAATTCAATTCAAGCAAAGCGATACAAAATAACACATTTTGGGCTTTTCGTAGCAAAATTTGTGGCACTATAATATATTGGTTTGAAGTTTGTTGGGATTCAGCGAATCTGTAGGCCGTCGATATCGTTCATTCCTATTGCAACTATAAATCTTTGTACCTTACAACAAGTTTCATGACAACTGCCTCTGTCAACTCCAAATTTCTGTTTTCGACAAAATAGGCTGTTGAGTTCTCTCTCGAAAAATTTAAAGTGCTTGTTACGATCATATTATAAAGATATCTTAACGCTGGACTAAACTAGAATCTTGACATGCTCGCAGAGTAAAAAAAGTTAATATACATAGTTCTCAGAAAGATCAGGTGGAGAAGGACCTCGTTACACTTGGAATCTCCAAGTGGCGCTAAACAGCGAATAGAGCGACTGGCGCGCCAAGTTTTCAACAGAATCTGCTCCCAAAACCTTAAAATCGTTTTTCGAAATAGTGTTTTCAGAGTCGGTGAGGAAATTTTATTCGAAACGGCTGGACGATCTTCTTAATCTTAGATATAATATTAGCACAATAATTTAATAATAGATTTAATAAGCCAAGAAGGATTTTTTTGTTTTCTTTGAAAGCCACCATTTTATGGTTTTCTATTAAATTTTCTACTAAATTTAACCAGAAAAAGCTTGTTTTCCAATAATTAAAGAAATATTTATTGAAAAAAAATAAGAATTTATCAAAATTCTGGAAATATTGCTTTCAAGTTATAATGTTAATAGTTGCGTTTATAATTACATATATTCCTTAACATTTTCGCCTTCTGTATTGCTAACATTCTGACTGAGAACATTTCTTTAACATTCACTGCTTCTGATAATGTACTTTACAGTTTGCAATGCTGTTAACACAACATGTTAAAAACTTTCGAAAACATCTTCGCAAACAATATTACAGAGTATAATACTGTAACACTCCACAGAATACAATACTTCAACATAACCGTGCACTGTTAAAATAATTTTTTACTAGCTGCTGGCAAAAACATACGTTAAAGCGAGATAGCTGTAATACTTTGTTTGAAAACCAACAATGTTGCGCAGACAAAGCGAACAGAGCGCGCAGAGCATAAACTAACATTAAATGGAAAAAATGGCGAATGAGCAAAATAAAACTGTTACTATATTTTTAACAGCGCCAGTGAGCACGCTTTGTCGAAGTAACAGTGATGGCGCACAATTTGTAATATAACAGTAATTGAAAATTCGAAGTTAAATAACATGCAGCTCTT
Organism: Bactrocera latifrons; assembly: GCF_001853355.1. Classification (NCBI taxonomy): domain Eukaryota; kingdom Metazoa; phylum Arthropoda; class Insecta; order Diptera; family Tephritidae; genus Bactrocera; species Bactrocera latifrons. The sequence goes on from NW_017535374.1 coordinate 431,721, forward strand.
GAATTTCGGAGTGAGCTCTGGTAAATGATTCACACTCACTAAATCAGTTGGTCACCGCCTCGACTTTTTAACATTTGAGAGCGCACACGTGTTGTTGCGCATGCAGCGTTTTTGCGGAGCAGCAAAAGTGGTAGCTTGCTTTTGTTGTTGCTTTTAAGTTACCATCGCTGCTAGCATTGCATACGCTTGTGTGATATTCTATACGATTGCTGTTGCTATTGCTGTGTGTGCTGCTGTTTATGATTATGAGAGGCTATCAAAACTTGACTCTTGTGCGGCAACAACACTGTTAAGGCAAGCAAAACATCAAATTGTAACATATGTACATAAACCGGTAGTTGTAGTTGCAGAAGAGGAGGTGACCATCGTGCAACGACCGAGTCAAATCAAGTCAAGTCAAGTTGCTAACGTTGCCGTCGCTATTGGTGTTGTTGTATGTTGAGGCGTATAATAATGTTGGAATATGACGGAAGATATGAGCGCTGCATAAGTATTTACATATGTACATACAGAAATATTCAGCACTCATGTTTTGCTGTGACTCCCTTCAAAGTATTTGTTCGGTTACATTACATTTTTTTCGTTTTGTCTGCTTTTTGTTGCTGTTGTGTCGGTGGTAAGACGAGTATGGGTGCTCTAGCGAAGTCGTAATATGAATATGAGTCTTTTCATTTATGAATTATGTATTTTATATTTATGTATGTATGTATGTAGATATGTACATATATGCAAACAATTTAAGTAGATAGATAAATATGTATGAATGTATAGACATATGTAGATATGTATATGCGCAGATACATATACGTGTTTAGTATCTATGGAAAACTGTCATATTCTCACCTTTGCCATGATTTGAGAATTGTTAATAGTATAGAATTGTCAAATACATATATGTATGTATATATGTACATTTATTTGATTTATGCGCTAGTCCTTAAATAACAAGACTATTTGACTTTTCTTTAGCTTAAAAAACATTTTAATACGTTTCCTGTTCAGATCCTTTTCCGATATAAGTCTAAAAAAGTTGAAAAATAAGTGAGCTCAAGTTGGCTAGTCGAAAAATTGCGCAACAATTGTGACCCGACGAAACAAAAATTGTTTCATTTGGAATTGTAGGAAAATCAATGTATGGGAGTGCTTCTATTCTTACTATGGTACAGGTCTTTTATTATGAATTAAAGAAAAAATGGATGCCAATGGATATGTTGAAATAGTGGAGTCGACTATGCTATCACACGATGAATGGGAAATGCTGTTGAAATGAATCTGTCAATGAGATAACGACCCCAAACATATCAGCAGGTTGGCAAAAAATTGGTTTGGTCTAAAAGGAGTTGAGGTTGTGGGTGGCCTGATCAGTTACCGGACCTTAATCCATCTGAGACTCCTTGGGCAGAGGTCAAAGAAGTTATAGGGAAAGAGAGTCCGCCAAATTCGAAGCAATTATGGAGTGTTGTGAAAAAAGCGTGTAGGACCATTCCTCTCGAGAAATGCAAGCGTTTGGTATTCTATGCCTACGAAATGCCCAGCTGTATTATTGAATTTGACGAAATACTAATTATTTAAGCYTTATTTCTTATTATTATTATAAATTAATTAATTTTTGATGTAAAATCCTCAATACTGCAATTATGATTAAGAGCTGAAATTTTTAAATTTTTATTTAAAAATTTGTTTGCTTCTTTAAGGGGTCACGTGGGTTTTCGGATTTCAAAAAATCAATTTTTTTATCATTTTATTAAATTCTACAACACCTGTAAAATATTGTGATACATTTTCAAGTAGGTCCGAGTAATAGGTTCGATGCTACAGCCTTGAGAACTTGTGCGCTCGAGGCTAGCTAGGCTAAATGCGCCGTTTTTAAATGCGTTCTTCTCGAAATTGTGTTTTTGAACTGGTTTTGAAACTTTACACAAGATTTTGAAATACAATTCTTAAAGACTTGGACGAAGGATTATTTGAAAAAAAAAAAAATTCGCTAACTTTTCGCTGAAATTTTAATTTTTTTTTGTAAAAATGTCTGCCCAAAATCCAATTTTTAGTTTTTTTCCTTCGTCCAACATCTGTGTTACGGTTTTTACTAAAACACGTATGTTTTTACTTTAGATCATCCTGTAAGGAGTTATCCTGCCAACGCTGGCATCTTTTTCCGAGCAGTCACCGGAAGAAGCGTTGCAATAGCCGAGTTTAAAATATTTTTTTTCCCAAAAATTGCCGAATTTTATTGTAAATAGTGTCTGTTTGTAACAATACAAAATTTTAATAAAATGTTTCATGTTTTATGATAAAAAAAATTGTTGAAGATATACTTTTTTACCCGAGAAATTTCTTGTAACCCCTAAAATATTCCAGATAACAATCAGAATGATGACATATAAGATCATCTAAGCTTAAGCGTTCAGTAAATAATTCAATTGCTAGCACCAACTTTCTATTACCAGCGAAAAAATGTAGCATAAAAGACTCACACAATAAAATTAACCCACAGTTTCATGTACACAAATATGTATGTATATCTGTTTACCCCTGCAAAAAAAATTAAGCTTTAAAAACCCAACTGCAACCACTCAAGTTTACGCTCATTTCTAAAGCACATAAATATTATGAAATCCGCTATATTTCATAGATTTTTCTATCGCAAACAGAGTGGCAGGTACTGTAAACTCACTACTTATTGTGCGCCGAACGCGCTCTCAGCCTGCACTCTCTAAGGGTGAGTTATGAATTTTTCCACATTTCATATTATTGGTTAATGCCATAAAAATAAAAACAAAAGCAACGCCAAAAACGCAGAGGGCGTCAAACTACCTTGGAATAATGGTATTTATTATATAAAAGCACACACATTTACAGATTTACACAATTTCATATAAAAGTTAGCATTGGCACCCAAGCAGCCAAGCAATTTCTGTTTGTGTGTATGTGTGGCAGTTCAAGAAGTTTAACAGTTTTACTAAGCAAAAGTGAGTGTTATAAAATAAAAATGGAGTTTCAAAGCTCACCTCTGGCTTAAGCTGCACTGTCGCTGCAACCGCCGCAGTCACTGTTAACGCTGCTGACCTGGCTGACTGCTCAGCAGTCGCACATAATGTTGTTCAAAAAAAAGAAAGAAAAAAGTGAAAGAAAATTGTCTAATAAAAAATATGAGCAACAGTCTGTGACGGTGCTCGTAATATGAGCTGCCATACTTGGCTTTATGTAAGGTAAAGCGCTGCAGATAGGTGTAGCGCTTTAAGGAGCAACTTGTGGGTAGGACCTGCGCATTGAGGTGCTTTCATCTTTTCCACCGTCGTCCAGCGTATTTTGATTTTTGTATGAGTAGGTGCTATGCCTTCTACTTGGTTGATGTTCCTCTTACATACATACAAACATACATACATACATATATACATTGTAAAAAATATGTACATAAGTTAAATCAAATTTATTTGCTCCCTACCGCTTTCAAATAGGTTTGTTAGTTTGTTCAAATATGGCAGAATAAATTCGTTGCAGTAAAATGGTTTCACTTGAAAATTATAATTCTAGAGGATTTATGAGGTTGAGACTTGAATAAGTCGGATGTGACAGATAAAGTATTTACATTTAATATTAAATTAGTGGAATTACTAAATTTATACACTGACATATTTCTTAAAATGTATTTGTCTTGATGGACAATCGCAAAAAGGAAATTTTTTTCGATTAAAATTAAAAAATATGGTATCAAGTTTTTGAAATTTGAAAGATAAATTTACGATTTACATATATTTTTAGAATACACTGTAATATTTTTAAAGAAACGAAATGCGTGTTCACATAAATATCTTCCTGCAAAGGCTAGTCCTACAAGTTTTAAGCAGCCTTTGAAAACAAAAAGTTTCTATGTCAGAAATATATACCTCTCGAACTTTGAAGTTGCGACAAGTTTTGTCTATAATAAACCCAAAAAACTATGTATTTTTTAATGTATTTCGATGAGTTATACTCACAAATCTTTAAAATCTCATTACAAAGGTTTAAAAGTAGTATTTCAATGTTTTTGAGTTAGATTGATTCGTTCAGAGCAAAAAACTTTTGGATCAAGGTATGGAACTATATATAATACCATCATTTTGTTCCCGAGTTTTTAAGCGAATTTGAAAATATGTGTTTGAGGATAAAAGGCGGAGCTTATTGAACTGAGGGGGCATACTTTAGAGCGCTCGATTATAACTCATAAGCAATGAAATATTACGTTTTAAATTAAAGGTATAACCCATCGAAATAAGAAAAACTTTTTTTTTTTAACTTTACACCACTATTGTTACACGCTGAGCAAAGTGTTTTAAGGGTTTACATGGGTTTCTTGGGTAAAAAACAGCATTTTTCAAAAAAAAAAAAAAAAAAAATCTCCAATAAAAAATGAAATATTTTCTTAGATTTTTTTATTGTAACAAACATACACTATTAATAAAGAAATTCGGAAATTTTAGGAAAAAATAACAATTTTAAGCTCGGTCATTGCATTTTTGGTCTGTCGGTGGTCTCTCGGCAAAAGATGCCGGCGTTGGCAGGATAACTCCTTACAGGATCATCTAAAGTGAAGATATACGTGTTTTAGTACAAACCGTAACTTAGAACTTGGACGAAGGAAAAAACTGAAAATTGAATTTTTGGCAGACATTTTTATAAAAAAATTAAAATTTTTCGTTGAAAATTTCGCGACATTTTTATTAAAATAGTTGTAATCGAAAAAAAACTACATCTAAGTCTTTAAAAATTGTATCTCAAAGATCTGTGTAACATTTCAAAGAGATTGGTTGAGTAGTTTTAGAGAAATATTGCCAACCGACTTCAAAAACACAGTTTCGAGAAAAACGCGTTTAAAAACGCCACACTTAGCCTAGCTAGCCTCGAGCGCATAAATTCTCAAGGCTGTATCTCCGAAACTATTACTCGGATTAACCTGAAAATTTAGAACAAAATTCTAGAAGTATTGTAAAATTGCATAAGAAATAAAAAAATAGATTTTTTTAAACCCGCAAACCCATGTAACCCAATAAAGAAAATAATGAAGAAAATGGCAAAAACTAATAGATAATTTTTTTTTTATATTAAATTTAGATATTCAAATTCTCATGAAAAAAATTGCAGTAATTAATTCTATAAGGAAACAGTCAAAGATGCGGAACAGCGACTCCAAAAAATCTTGGTTCGATCCTTAGTTACGAGGAAAAAGTGTTCCAATAACGGTGGATTTTCTTTCTCAATTCCGATTTAGATTTATCTCTTTCATAAATTAAGATCACATTTGTTAAATCACAAAAAAACCAAAAAACAAAATTAATAATCAGTTTAGTCGAATGACAGTGATTCACAGATTATATAAATATATGTATATAAGGCCTTCATCAGAGCTAGTTTTTAAAGATGTTCCATTTCCAAAAGCAATTAAGAACACAACTTGTATAAACTTATTTAAAAATCAGCGTGTCATTATCCTCTTTACTGCTTTTTGCAATTTAAGGCACGTTCTACGAATGTTTTGTATGCCATTACTAAAAACCAACATCTTAACTGCTTTTTCGCAACTTTCTCGTGGCGTCAAAAACCACAAAAAGGCATTTATTTTAAAGTTTCTAAATTATATATTCAATTAGTGTTTTACAATGAGTTTTTCATGCAAATTGAAATCTAATGAAATTAGAATAAAGACAAGATAGAAATTTAAGCCAAAAATATGTGTTATATACATACATATGAAACTTTATGTATGTATAAGTACATATGTATATGTATATATAACTTTATGTTTGTATGTTACTTGCTCTAACGGTACTTTTATAGCTAATATAAAAATTCTTTGCAACAAGCGTGTGCTGCGAAAATAAAATATAAAGCAATTTCATAAAAAAATGAAATCAGCAACAATTTAAAAATAACAGCCGAAATGTTGGCGTTTAAAATGCAAAGTACATACAAAACGTTTCAGTATAAAAATACCAACTACAACAAAATTGAACAAAAATGGTATATGAGGAATTTAAGACTACCGCTTGGGAAACAGAAATATGGGTGTAAATTGAAGAAATGTGTAAATATACATACATGTACATATATACAGTTAAACTCTATATGCCTTTGCGTACATAATTAAAAAAAGAAAATGCGCAATAAAGCGATCGGGAAGGGGGCAAAATGGTAATAAAAAATCAATGTACCCGACCAATTGCCAAAAGATACAAAATCAAGAAAGGGAACAACATTTAAGAAAGTGGGAGTTACCTTCGCTGTAAGCAATGAAGGTAGAACAATAACAGCAACAAAAACATATAAGACCGTAGCGACGTGAATGACGAACGTTGTGATGTTGATGGATGGCTCATAATATTCATACATACAAATAACTGCAACGAAAACAAAGACAACAGCAGCAACAACCTACAAAAGCCACAAACACACATGTATTTACTTGCACACGTACACACATACACACAAACACCTGCACGAAATCATGGAAATATAAAATCCAAGCATATACATATATAGAGAACAGTAGCGAGCACCAGAATCTAGCACATTATTGTTGTTGTTATGACTGCCTCCGCCTTGCGCCTTGTGCATTGCAAGACAAAAATCTTATAAGCCAAATTATTAAAAAAGCAAAAAAAAAAAACAAAAACAAGGCAACCAGCAGCATAAGCAACAATCCACAAGTGGCTGTATGTGCAAAAGAGAAGACACGCAGCGCGCACTCGCTCCCGCACACAGACACAAACTGCCGCTGGGGCGCTGAGAAAGAAGGTTGGGCGCGCGCATGCATAGAAAACGGAACCAGTCTGTTCGCMTGCCGTCTGCCTGCGTGTGTGTGTGTATATATGTATGCTGCCAGCCTACCAAGACATGATATGAATGAATTATGATAAATTATTAATCGCTGGGCCATTGGCGGTGCTGGTGTGAAAGAGAGCGCGCATACAAGTGAGCGTCGGGTGCCGAGCGTCTGGTCGACGCCATTGGACCACCGCAGTGCGAGTGCAAGCGAGATGTGAGAATTGCGAGCAGAGCTTGGTTTTAAAAGTCGGACGACGCGCTCTGTGTGGGTATGAGTTAAAATGATGGAGACGTTAAAAAATGTTTGCTCAGAACATTGGAAAACATTAAAGAAATATGAAAGCGCTGCCAACAACAAAATACAAGCACATATACACATGCATACATAGATGATAGTTGTAGCGGCAGTGGTAGGCAGTCGCTGCTACGATACAAATAACAACAATGTGTACAGTGTAAAAGCCAATAAAAATAACTTATGGATTTTTTCTTTACGTACTTGGTGGATTCGAAGGATTGGTTGGATGTAAAGAACTTGGAAGACGTATTGGACTGTACAGTGTGTCTTAAAGTTCAGCATAAAGATATTTTGATTTAACTTCCAATAAAAGAAATAATCCAGTTTCCCTTAACATACCTGTGTAAGATGTTTTTCAAAATTGGGGCAATATTCTGAAATAGATTAATAAGAATTATTATTTTATGTAAATTATAATTGTTTTTACACAAAAAACAAAAAAGGAATATTTAGTATGAAATTTATAAATTTGCCGAATTGATCAAAATACACCTTGATTTTATTATTATTCATATAGAGATTTTAAAGTGTTCGGTGGGTCACATAGATCTTTTTTATATAATTATTTTTTTAGAGCACCTAAAGTCATTAAATTGAATCAGGATTGTAAATAATGCACCAAAATGGCCATTGAATTGCCGAATATTTATTTGTTATTATTTTGTATACCTAAAAATCTTGATTAAAAACTCATCCTCGTATTTAAAATCATAAAGACCGCAGTCCAAAACCGATTAATAATTAAAAACGCAAATTTTAATGCTAAACATCGAAATGAAAAATTAAAAAAATATTTCTGTATGAATTACAAGATTATGATAAAAAAAAATTAAAAACTTGCGTTTTCGAATTTTAGCTAATTTCGCGCTTGTTTTTGCTTCCTTATCTATTATTTTTACAAACTGTATAAGAGAAGAGGTAATATTTTATGAGTTTTCAGTTATACACTCTTTATCTAATTTACATTAAATTATTTAATTACAGTGTTCCACTTAAAAATATGAAGATATTTCTTATTTATACTGTTTCGTTTTAGCTTATGACATTGAATATTTTCAATTTCAAATATTTCTTTTATACATTACACCAATTTGTAAGTATAAAACATTATATTCATTATAAATTCTTTATTTCTGATATTTAATTACGATTTTGCAATAAGCAATATATTAGAAAAATATTTAATAAGAAAATTAAAATATGTATTAAAAAAATTTATAAGAAAATTATCAAATTCGAATTGTATTTCTTTTAAACATTTTTATAGATTCAGAAGTTTATTGTTTTTTTGGCTGAATAGTTTAACGATGAAAATTTTAACCACTTTGATTTTACAGTCATTTGCCGGGTATATAAATTGCTGACTGTTCATGTTATATAAATCCGACTTTCATGAGTTGAAACTTTACATTTAAACTCAATTAAACTGATCCCTGGTATGTAGAGTAATCTTTTTTAAAAAAAATTTTGTTTTGCTTTTTCCGTTCCCTTATACCCTTAGAATTAATGTAGAAACCCACTTTACCATTGGCAGGTTTTCTCAAACACACACTTTTTTAAACTGGCGGACATGATTCCGATCGTACCACTCAACCGATTTGCTTAATTTTTTAAATGTTCACAAAACGGCTAGCTATCGTCCCTATAATATTTATAGTTTATTGACAATGTTATGACCAAATTTATGTAAAAAAACATGGAGAAAAATTAAAAAAAAAACGCTAATTACCTTTTTATTTATCAACATTTTTCCATCATTCTATTAGGGACGATAACCATCCACGTACTTTTTAGGAATAATTTGGGTTGTTGTGTTTCAGATGACTCAAACATGAGAAATCGTGTCCGTCACGCCAAGAAACGCATCTCATTCATCCAACCACTTCTCCGACAGATGTCATCAAAAAATTCCGAAAAAATTTGTTTACTCCACGGTATACATACCTCATGATATGTGAAAAAAGTATTACTGTAGAATAAAAATTTCTATGAAAAAAAAAAAATGTCAAAAACAGGCCGCATTACCCTACTGACCCCTTAACTTATTTTGATGGTATTCGACAAATTATTTTTAAAGGTGAGAAATTACATGATTCTCTATTAATAGCAATAATATATCTTAAGCTTTTAGTATTTTGGATTTGTAAATTAATTTACGTTCATATTAATCATTAAAAAGTTATCTGATACTGTCTATGAAAGTTTTTATAATGATACACATACATATATTAAAACAAAAAATTGAATAAAGAATTCCACTCCCCATGTTTTTCATTTTATTATTTTTTGTGAAAAAAAAAAAATAGTCTGATAGTGTAAAGAAATACCTGAAAAATGTTGATTTTATTGTATAAGTATGTGAAATACTATTTATGAAATTATGCTAATAAGTAGGTATATTCTATTAAGTTGAAAAATAAATTTAAGCATAAAATCTTAACCCAGTGTACTATTTTTCATTTGCGATTTTACATTTCTACTTAGTATCCATAAACCCAAGTTATCTCTTCAATATTTCTTATAAACGAACAAAACATGTACTTCTTCGTTATACTGTACCCACCTCCCATTTAAATGAGGGTGTATGTATGCATGTACAAATGTACATTGCATGTAATATGAGCAAGGTGCAAAAGAGCACACGAATATGAAACAACGGCGACAGAGGTATTCATAAAGCTCTCCATAGCGCAGACACCACTATCAGGTGTAACAGTAACAACAAACAAATAATAAAGAGCACCAACAAATCACACTAACTTGTTACAGAGTAAAATTTGCAATATGTATTTGTTGTAGTTATAAAAATTGCAAAATATGTAGACGTGAATAAATGAATACAAGTCAATGCTGGCAGTCCAACAAGCAAGCACCCTGTTGAAAGGTATTGGCACCAACAGCAAGAAGAAAAAATAACACGACTAAAAAATCAACAACGGTATACGAAGTCCACAGCAGCGAACACCGATTGACTGCACAGAGTGTGTTTACGGAAGGAAATGTTACTGGTGTGCATATACATACTTGTATGTTTACAGAGCAGAGTGCATGTAGACGAGCACAGAATGTAGTGGGAAATTAGTGCCAATAAAGAAAACAACACTGCTTTGGCTCATAATTCACTAATCGAAATCATAAATGTACATGCAAGGAGTAGCAGCAAAGTGCAGTTAACAGCGCAGTCAACTGTGCAGTCAACACTGACGTCAATAGCGCAGTAACAGCGCCTAGTGAACAGGTAAATGCTGTTACCAGTGTATAGACAGACGAGTGAACTTGTCGTGCGCTGTTGCAAAAACTATATTTGTTGTTGTTTATACTGATATCTGTTTTTCTTATTTGTCAGTGCTTTATTATTGTAGAGAGCAGCAATAAGATAATTACATTACCCGAAAGTGGTGGGTGTGAGTGAAAAAGTCTGCTACATGTAGTTTGCTGTCTGACTGTCCTGTCACTGACTCTGTGAACTGTCCGTGCAGTGAACCGACTGTATGTGCACGAAGGTGAGCGACTGCATAACAGTGTTCAACGATTTACAGTAGTATGAATGAGACAATATGCGCCTATTGGCAGTAGCGTGGCGTGTGTGTGCATGTATATGCATGCATGTGTCATATGGGAATTATTGGTATAAAAATATGATGATGGAAGAGAGCAGCGCAAGCAACAACAGCAAGTAATGAGTGCATGCATATATGAACTGAGCGCAGCGCACTGTGTTTATGACTGAATAATTGTGTGAGTGTGCATGCTAGCAGCACCAAATGGCGTTGGGTAAAAAGAGTAAGCGAATATGAAAAATATTATTGAAACATATAGCAATAAGTGTGTGAGGTGAATGAATATGAATAAAAATGGATGAATGCATATGTGTGCGGGTATGAGTGGATTGCTGCTGAGAGACAGGTCGCATGATTATATGAGTATGGAATTATATGGTTTTTTTCAACCACCTAAATAAAACTTAATGCTTGCTTGTATGGCGGTGAGAGGTGGTAGCATAAAAAAGTAATAAAATTGTTGCAAAGTACGAGCCCCGCAAACAGTGAGCGTATGAGCAGTGAATGGCAAAGTATAGGTGTGCGCGCTTATGTGTTTGTATATGTACATACGTATACAGTGTATATGAATGTACCGTGTATACATATACATCATAGGCAGCGCAATAAGAGTCGTTTTTGGACTGATCTGTTTTCGAGCAGGCCATAAGCACCACAAACGACGCTGGCGTCGACGTCAGCGTCACTGTCGCTATGCCTTAATTCTTATTGTGAAGGCGACGCTGACGCTGCTCGCAAGCGGTGTATTTTGTATATTTTTGTTTGAGTGACTTTTTGGTCGCTCGATTATTATTGTTTGTGTCAGTGCTATTTTGACGCGCGTGCTGAACGTTCGTACATTAGAAGTGTGGTACGGTGATTTGATGATGTGTGGCGTTTCGTACACGAAAAGAACTCAGTACAGAAAATAAAGGAAGAAGTAGTGATAGTAAAACGTAAGAAATAAGTAATCAACGTGTTGCATCGAGAGTAATACATAGTGTGTTTGCAAGGCGGTTAGACGTTACGCGAACTGATAATTGATTGATGGCATTGAATTTAGTTAACTGAACGTTAAAAGTGTGAATCAGTGAATTTATATACGAATTTCTTAACGGATTTTTACACACAAACAACAATTATTATAAAATGCACGAAAAAATATTTAAAAAAATATAAAATAAAATAAGTTTAATAAATTAAATAAGTGACAATCAGTAATAGCGAAAATAACTCTAATTTTAAATAAATAAAAAACAAAAAAGCGCTAAAGTGAAAGACTAAGCAAAACTGTAAGCTAGTAAAAATTAGTCAAATAAAAAATTGCCGACGGCAAAACCAAAGGCAGCAACAGTAAAATTTTTAACAACCTAAATAGTTTGATAACAACAACTGCAGATTGCAATTACACATTTGTAAGCAACGCGACATTAAATGCTTGCATTACAATTGGTTGCCGCTGAGGAGCATGTAAAATAAATTGCCGGTTATAGCAACAGTGTTCTGAACGCTGAGCGCTACAAAGTGTCCAAAACAACCACAATCACAACAACAACACATCAGACTCGCAGAAATACGCTCCCATTATATATGCGTACATAATACATATGCAAGTAGGCGCAAGCGTACGTGTGTGTGTGTTTGTGTAATAAGAGTAGCACTGAAAAGTCACATAACATTGGTAGGCTGCAGGAGGCGCTAGCAGCAGCGCAGTAGCAGCGTAACAGCGACGCAACGCCAATACGATTTTTCATCATCAGCGGTGAAATAACACAACAACACAAACAAAAAAATAAAATAACAGTAACAACAACAGCAGCAGAATCAGCAATCTAACATTAAGTACACACATGAGAACGCGCAGCAGCGGCAGCAACAATAGCAACAACAGCAAATAAATTAAATTGTAAGCAACAGCGACACACGGAATTTATTGATATTACACATTATGAGCGGTGGCGAGCATTATTAAAGTTTAAATGAATATGATGATGACAGTTGATGACGGCAGCGTGTAGCGTAAACAACAAACCGTAGATACAACCGATTTACCGCTGCAACCAAAAATCCAACCAATAGCTAGTCCAACAGGCAAACAGCAATCAGTTAAAAAAATTTCAACACGGTATTACAGCAAAGCCGGCGGTTAATACACAATACGCGGAGCGCTTCAATTATAACTAAAAATTTAAATTGGAAAAAATTTAACACCGTTTAAAAGAAAATTGTTATTTTAAAAAAAATTTTAATATCGTTTTGAAAGTAAATTAATTTAATAAAAAATAAAATAATTTAATTTAAATAAAAAAAGTAAAATTAACAAAATTTCAAAGCGTAAATCTTAAAAAAATTCAACGTAAAAAGCTGTTAAAAATTTTTGAAAATTTCTTGCTTTTTAATGCCAAAAAGTATACGCTAATGTCGCGCTTAATTTACACCACATCAACAAGCACCAGCTATAAGTCGCAGTCGCGTTCGAAACGGAAAATTTGTGCAAATTTATAACTTGCAACAGCAACTGTAACTAACGCGTTTCGTGTGTGTGCAACAATTTTTATTTAATGCTGCGCAAAGCAATTCAATCAAGCAGAGCCAAGCTTGCCAACCAAAATCATAGCAAATAAGTGTGCAAGTTAATTTTTCAACTACGAAATTTGGTTACAATAAAATATATGCATATATATAGAAAATATTTTTTAAATGAAAAATCATATATCAACTGTTCTGTGTGAAATGCGTAGTGATTTCAAAGATAATCATCAAGAAACAATTAATAAAATGATACAATTTGGCACCGTTAAATATGGTATCGTCAAACAATTGAAAGACCGTGCGCACAGCGTGGAGAAAGGTGAGTGTGCATTGAAAATTGCCAAATTTATTTTCGTTTTAAAGCTGGATTTGTCGTTTAGGTGTGTTTGGGGGTTGGTGTTATTACAAAATAAAATAGGGAAAGGCGTTAAATATTAGCGCTTAGCAAAATTAAAATTTTGCGAGGTGGGAAAATATGTTAGTCAAATGTTATAGATTGCGTTTACTCAATTTCGAGGTTGGAAAATCGAAAATAAGTGCTTTGAGATTTTGGAAAATCATTTTCTAAAAAGTCATTGAAAATTTTGTTCATATCTTCTGGTAGCTGCTATTATTTACTGTGTTGCTATGTATAAATTACTGCATAGTGGCAAAGTAATTTATTAATTAAATAGCTTCAACTCGATTTTTTTTCGGAAATTCGTTTTGTTACTAGAGAGCAGATTTAGTAATATTTTTAAAGTAGACTTGTTATAAAAATTATTAGAAAAATATATTTTATAACGTAATTATAATTTTTTGAAAAGATATATTTTTAAAACATCCATTTTTCTGTACTAATAAAAAACTTTTGATTCAGTTTTAAGGAAAATTCCTTTCATAGCAGAGGCTATGAGAGAGAGAGAGAGATTATATTCAATAAATATATGCAGTTTAAATAAAATAATAGTAATTTCGGTGCCTGAAATATGTGTCATATTCTTTTAATTTTGTACAAACTTCTTTTCATTATAATTATAAAATTCATTAGAAAAAAAATGTAAATAATTAAATTTACGAAAAAATCGTTATAGACGTTTACTGAAGACAAAGAAAGAAATATTAAAAGAATTAAGTTTATGAAAAAAACGTTTTAGACCGTTGAATGCTCCTCCTTCCTTTCCTACAAAATCCCCAAAATGAAACATCCTTTTAAGTAGTTGGCAGCGAGTTACAAATTTCTTTCTGATAATAAGAAAAATATAGAAAACCCTTAATGCATATATATGTATATACAAATGTTTATAAACAACTGCAGCAGTCAATATTTTTAACTTAAATCGCCGAATAATAGGACGCGTCAACCCTCACCTTCCTAACGGGGACTGATAACCGTTAAAACAACAACAACAGCACGCGTCAACTTTTTCACACTAACTTTACTAGATTCAAACATTTTCCTGTATAAAAAAGATACATATGTATGTATATGACTTACCTCAACTTTATAAAAACACTTTGACTTATTTAAAAGTAGTCATAAACCCTTTTAATTTTTTTTCGAATATATTTTTTTTATTTTGAAGGTAGGAAATGTATTAAAAAAATTGTTTAGTTCAAATATTTTTTCTAGTTTGGAATTTATTTAAAAAAAAAAAACTTTTTTTTTGGAATATTTCTTTTTTTTAGTTAGAAAATTCATCTTTAAAAAATATTTAATTTGAATTTTTTTTTAAGCTAAGAAATTTATCTTTTTTTCGAATACTTTTTTTAAGTTAGGAAAATTTTTAAAAAATATTTATTCGTCCTATTTCAGAAAATTTAAAGTTTGCATTAAATTGAGATTTATAAAATTTTACGTCAATAAATATCAAATATTTGTTGCGTTTTTCGTATGTATATACAGAAAAATATGTATATACATAATATCCTTAATACGAGGCTACTTTACGACTTGCCGTCGGTGTTTTTTAAAAGAGTTTTATTTTTTGGTAGAAATTAAAAAAAAAAATTCTTCTAAAATGTTGAAACGCTTCATTTTCGAACTTTATACACCTTCCTTAACATAAAAATAATGACCATATTATTACTAAATATTTACATTTTGTATAAAAAAAGGATGTATAAAAGTTATGAATATATTTTTTTATTTTTTTGGTGTTTTTTTGTTTTGGAGTGAACTGATTTTGAATTAGAGTAATTTTGTTGGCTAATATTTAGAGACTTTTTGATTCGCATTTTTAAAAACTTCAATATAGCAAAATATTATCAGTTAATATTTAGTTCAGCATCAAAAGTTGTAAATATATACAGACATACATACATATGCGTATAAAAATCGATATTAAGTTTTTTCTATTGATTCCGATTCACTACATCACATTATATATGTAATGTCGTAAAATTTCAAATTGCCGCTCTCATATATTTAACCAGTATATAACCAATATATAACCCTGTTACCCAAATTTACCTTTAAATATGAGTGGTTTCATTACATTGCTTTTTCTTCGCCTGTCAACTTATAAAAAGTAATGTTAGATTATTTTGCATTTTAGGTGACGATATATGGCATATATCGTCTTGGTTTAATAGATATTATAACTTTTTGTCTTAAAGACATTCATATAATTTATTTTATATAGTTTTTCAAATCAATTTATGTTCAAACCAACTTATTAAAAAAATTATCAATTTCATATCTACAAATTAATTTAATAGCATTATGTTCCTACACCTACACGCGCCCATACATAATTACATAAAACAAAAACGCAACGCAAACACATATTTATGCATTCCAATTTGCTGTAAAACTTAATTAAAAACGCCCTAAAAGTCGTTGAGACAATTCGAAAAATATTAACGCTAAATTGGCAAAAACGGACACTGCCAGCGCTAGGAAAAATTAAGAGAAAACAACAAAAAAGCTAAATATTGTACGACATACAAATTTTTATAAGTGCGAACCTACAAATATATAAATAAATAAACATATATACTTACATATATGAATTAATATGATAGGTAGCCGCCAAACCACCACACACCTAATATTTTTGTATGCAAATTTTGCTTTCAAAATCAATTAAAAAATTATATATATGTGAAACTACTTTGGGCGCACAGGCATTTAAATAGCGAGTATTATAGAAAAATAAAAGAAAAAAGCGCAAATGACAGACAAACATTGTTGAAGAAACCGAAGATGAGGAAGATGAGCTAGAGGCTGCATGCGAAATACACATATGTACATATATGAGTTTGTTTTTATTGTATTTTTCAACTGAAATGAACCGGTAGTTGCGATCTGACACTCTGCAGTTGATTGGTACGCGGTTGTTGGTTGCTTAGTAGGCCCATTTGGTGCTTTTCTTCAATGGCTACTCAGCTGCCGGTTTGTGTACCCAAACTGCTGGTGACATATTTTTTCAGACTTATTGTTGCCGCCGAAATTTTATACAACTTTTGGTCATTTGATTAATCATAAAATTCGGTTTAGCGCTTAATAATAATCCATAATAAAGCAACAAAATTGAATAATTAAAAATATATTATGTGTGTATTTTGTATATGATTGTGTGTATATGTATGCTATATGCCTGTTGTTTTTGTTTCGGTGGGGCGTGTATGTTTTCAACAGCGCGTGCATAAGCGCGTATATGAAAATTTGAATTTTTATGACACATACTTACATACATAGTTTCTTTTAGATGCTTATGGCTTTTTAAGCGACTTCTTCTTTAATCAAAACTAAAAGCCTTTCCGTTAGCTTAAAATGCGTTTTAATAGCTTATATTTGTTATAGTTCAAAAATATGCTTTGACGTAAGCAAAAAATTATGGTTATTATAAACGAAATGTGGGCAATGTGGCAATTTTGAATAGTTATCAGTAAATATGAATAAAATTTGTGGTTATAGTTATAATTAGCGAAGCTAGTTTATAGCCATTATGAAGTTTTGCGTGTATGTATAGATAATTTTATTTATAATGTGTGTGTTTTTAGTTGTATGTATATGTTTTATGTATTTTAGTATGTATGTACATGGTATATGCTCTTTATGAACCAATTTCTGAACGAAAGGCTCAATATTTATACATTCTTATAAGAGAACCGAGGAAATTATGAAGAAAAAATAACTTTTAATTTTATATCTTAAAAAGAAATTCAAAAATTTTATATGAATGAGGCCGATATATTATTTTATAGCTTACTCTCTTTCAAATTTTATACTTGTTTTAATAAAA
>NW_017535374.1:449941-452098 GCF_001853355.1 Bactrocera latifrons
AAAAAAAAAAAAAAAAAACAGAAAAACAAACCATAAAATATAGAACCATACAAAACGAACTGAAACATTTAAAATAAGAAAACACGTTAACTTTTGCTACTCAGAAGAATATCTTTCCCAGTGGCATTTCTTATAGGATAAATTAATAAAAATATCGCTATGTCTATTTTGATACATCAGTTTGTATGGCAGCTATATGATATAGTAGAATATTTTCACCAGTAACTGCAGTTCTATCTTGGACAATAATTCATACCGAATTTCGTGAAAATATCTCGTCAAATTAAAAAGTTTTCCTTACAAAGACTGGATTTTGATCATTCAGTTTGTATGACAGCTATACGCTATAGTGACCCGATATCGGCAGTTCAGACAAATGAGCAACTGCTTTGAGAGGGGAGACCGTGTGAAAAATTTCAGAGCGATATCTTGAAAATTTAGTGGCTAGTTCGCCTAGTAGAATGGTAGACAATACTAGTATTACTGACAAATAGACGGACTTGGCTAAATTGACTAGTTTCTCTCACATTTCCTGCTGGATATTACAAACTTCGCAGCAAACTGAATATACCCTATCAGGCTATACAAGAAATCATTTAAAAATATATACATGTATTCGGGTATATAATAGTAGAGACATAAATGTGTTCAGCTGGTAAACCGAAAAAAATTAAATTTGCCACAATGTAATATTATTATTTTTTAATTGAAATCTTCTAAAAACCTCAATGAAAAACGGTACGATGCTGCAAAGCACTAGTGCGTCAACTTTTCAAAACCAACAACCGCTAGTAATGGCATTTTGAGCAACTGTTATTGGTTTTGTTGTTGTACTTGCTCTTACAAACTTAATATAAATTATAATTAAATAATTAAAAACCTACGCGGTGCYATATAAAGAACTAAACGCAGAGACACACACACACATACACACATATAAGGTGTTGTATAAATTTCAAGCGCATAATTAATATTAATAATAGCAACTAAATATTTATAAAGCAAACAAAGTGTGTTGCCAATCAATGTTTGCCGCGCCGCACAGCGCGACATTGCTGCTTTAATGCGATTGCACACACACATACTCACACGCATGCAGAAATTGTAGTGCAAAGTTGTTGTTGTTGCGATGCTTAGTCGATTTGGTTTATTCGTGCTACAGATTTGACTTGTTGCCCTTATTGTTGTGCTCAATGTTGTGGCTATTTGTTCTTGCTGCTTGCTATTGTTGTTGCTGTGGTTTTTGTTGTTCTTGTTATTCCTCACTGTTGTTTGTATACAGGCAATTGCCGCGCCACTTGTGCCTTTCTTGTCCGCATCCATTTTTAGACACGATCTTTCTGTATCATTTAAAACGCTTAGTTTTCGACGTCTGGCGCACAGCAAGCCAGCGGCTATAATAGATGCATACATAATACATACAGACATGTATTAAATTATCTCCCGTGTGTGTGTGTGTGTGTGTGCGTGCATGAACTTGCATTATAGATTTGGTTGTGTGATTTTGTGAAATGTATGCAACTTGAAATGCGTTTTTTGAACTCATCATCATCATCTTCATCAGCCTCATCGGCTGTGCATCAACTTCACCATCAACGGCAGCAATATGATGTGGTAGCCGAAAAAAGCAGAAGCGTCTTAGTAAATAGTAGATCGAAATAAATTGTTTGGCGCTCAAAATGTTTGAGTTACTTAAATGCAGGCAAGTCGACATATGTACATGCATGCGTATGTATTTTTGAACATACATACATATGTATGTATGTGCATAGATTTATATTTATGCCGCTTGCAGCTATATGTAGGTATGTGTGTCTCGCATACCGCGTAAATTTATTTTTAGTCGCGTGGAGTTTTTACTTTAGTCGCTGTTGGTTGCAACTGTTGTTGTTTTTAGTGCATATTATCAGCTGTAGCGATTAATTAAAGCATATGAGGCAAACAGTGGTCGCTAAAAGGCTCATAATTCATCGAGCAGCTCTTAAAGTAGCAGAGCGGTTGGAGCGGACATTGGTGGAGTAGAAAAATTTGATTATATATATTTAGATATAACTATGTATGTATGTATGTATTAAAATGCGTCAGTGAAATCTATTTTTTGACTGCAGTAAACTGTAAATAATTGTAATTTGTTAAAAAAATTCAATTAAAAATTCA
>NW_017535374.1:452144-454040 GCF_001853355.1 Bactrocera latifrons
CTAATTTCATTCAGTTTTTTTAATTAATTGAAATTATTTTTTAAAGTGATATTGCAGAAAATTATGTGTTTATTTTCTTGAAATATAAGTTGCTGTAATTATTTGCTTGCATCCTATCTAATACAGTTAATATCAACAAAACAACGAAATAGGATCTTAATTTCAGAAAATTTCATTGCGATCTTTACTGTTTTAATGGTTGCTTAATTAAAGTATTCGTTGATAGCAACAGTTTACAGTTAACTTCAATACTGTGAGACGAGTATATGCAAAAAAAAAAAAAACCAAATATCTCGAGAAGTATTAATGACGAGTGTCGTGTTTTTTTTTTAATGGAAAATGTTTATATGCCTTGGCCCAGTCCTTAATGTTAAAATTAAGGGTTCAAATTTTTAGGGAATTTTTTTAAGGGAATTTCCAAGGAAGTTTCATGATTAAAAAAAAAAAGAACACCCTAATGTAGATATGTAAATGCAATTTATTCGAAATTCTATTTCTTAAACGTATGTATGTGTATGTATTCATGCCTAAACAATCATTTCTCAAACAATTTGAATAAGCGATCCCTGCTGCGCCTTAGCTATTTTCATTTTTAATGTGTTTATTAAATTTTAATTCATTATTTATTTGGTTAAACATGCTAGCGTGTTCGCACCTAAACGCAAAAGAAGAAACGTATAATTCAAAATTGAATATGGAAAATTTAAACAAATTGGCTCTTTAATTATTTTTTCATTTTTGAATTTTTTGATTTTTTTTAATTTTTGTTTTTTAATTGTTTTTAAATTTGTATTATTTTTTTTAGACTTTTCAAAATATTTTTCCCATTTAATTTTTATTATATTACTTTTTTCAATTTAATTTAATTAATTTTTCAAACATTTTTATTATTTTTTCAAACTGATTATAGCCGTCTGCGCCAATCTTTTTATATACATACATACATATATACGTACATACATTTATTTATCTACCGCCACAAATCATTGTGTTAATTATGACTGTAGTGAGAACAGCGAGTTTTTAAAAAATGTTCGCAATGCGATTTATATTTGATTTGTGGTTAATTAAAGAAAAGCGTTTAACGTAGAAAATATGCAGGATTTAATAAAACATAAATTTGTTGGAACATTTAATTGAGTAAATACAGATACATAAGCACAAAACTGGATTATGAGAAAAAAAAATATTAACCTCAACTAATTTTATACTTCAAAACCAAGCTCTACTGTAGATTATTTTTGATAAATTTATGTTAAATTCAAATTACTACAACTTCATGGTGACTAGCAACGATTTCAAATATAATTTCATTACTTTCAGTAAACAATATAATACTTTATTACTTACTACTATATTTTGTGGCTACAAATTAGAAGAATTTTCCTAAGTGTTTAAAACAAATTTCTAAAAGTTATAAATTTCAGTTTTTGTTTAATACTTTTGTAATACAAAAGTTTACCTTCAGCATGATTGCAAACTCAAAGGTATATACACATGTTTGTATATATACATATGTATGTACTTACATCAGTATCAATGTAGCTGTTGTGTTTGTTTTTTCTCCCTTTTATGAAAACAAATTCATACAACGCAGACAATTGAGAAATTGCTAAGTTTTTCGCAAGCTTGCGCAATCAAAATTTTAATATAGTTTATTCTGTAAACAAATATGAAACTTGTGTTATTAAAAATATTTAATTGTGATTTTTTATTGCACATTAATGTATGCATACATGAAGATACAAATGTATCACGCGGCTTTTATTATAACATTGAAAATTTCCCATTTCCTCAATTTTTGTGCAATTTGTGGGTTTATATGGTGAAAGAGAAAAGTAATAAAATGAAAATGTTAAATAAAAATGTAAAAGTTAAATAAAAATAATAATAAAA
>NW_017535374.1:454158-455758 GCF_001853355.1 Bactrocera latifrons
AAAAAAAAAATTAAAAAACAAATGAATGATTTTTTGGTTTCGCTCTTGTAAACACTTTCGCTAAATCAAAAATAATACTGATGCCAGCTTTAACAACTTCCTGTTAAAGCTGAGCCTTATACTGCTAATACTAAACATAATCCTGCACTGTAATACTTTCATATGCATTTTGTTGCAAAATTGTAAATAATTTTCTTTTATTTATGCATAAATATCCACTTCGTCTACTATCACTTCCAATTAATTCTCCATCCAACTCAATTGAAGTCCATTCAATTCACTCTGATTAAGTCTCTCTGCCTACCAGCAAATCATTACTCTGCACTGTTATATAGGCAGAGTACTGTTTACTCCATACATAGGCTGTGATAGGCTGTTGCTTTATTATATGCATTTTTTATATGCTTACTCGCTGATTATACGGTTTGGTGTCATAGGCTGTTCCCTGCACCCTCGGGAATTTAATTATACATACATACATACATGCATATTTGCGTATGTTTAATTGAATTTATTTTTTATTTATTTTTATTTCCATGCGAATCATACGCATTAATTTGACTTATGTATTTAAAAAACGAAATGTAAATTACAAATGAAAATGAAATGAAATTAATTTAATCTTTATTTTCTTATTCAAATATTCTGTTTTATTGAATATATACGCTTTTTATATGTATTTTATGCGCATATGGATAGGTAACTGTTCAATGTACACCACATATACGTACATACATATATCTATATATTATACATATGTGTATATGCTTTGTGTTATGCATAAAGGGAATATCACTAAATGCGATCGCGTTAAAATTGCAGATATACCTTCGCATGCTTTATTTCTTGTATTTTTTTGTGTGTAATAATGTATGCCGCACGGGGTTAGTTTGTGTTGAACCATATTAATAAAATATGCAGAATATTCCCAATGGGGTTATCAAAAAGCGGATGTACATGCAAACATACATACATATGTACATATAGAAAATGCGGCTTAAAAGTTTACCGTATTGATTTTATGCGACAGTTTGTACATTTGTGCAAAGGTAGCACAAAAATTAGAAGTTATACCATATATGTATATATACACAAGTGTATGTATCTGTATTGATTCTCATACCATATTGTCGCATTATTTGTTTATTTTGGTGCGCTTAAATTTAAATACATATGTATGTATGTATATATGCATACATACATACATATATGCAAGAATTTCGACTAAATTTGTACATTTTATTTATGCTTTAGGTTCTTCGGCATTAATAAAGTATTATATTTATTTGGGTTTTTTTTTTAACTGAGGAAATGGAAATATTTCGTTGATTAAAAATGCTTAAATATGTGAATATTTAAAATTACTTTGGCTTAATAGAACTTTAAAAGCTGTTAAAGAGGCAATTTTATTGCATTTTTTTGTATATTTTATGTGTTGGTATTTCTTGCACAACTGTAAAAAGATTTCCATTTTAAGAGCAATTCTATTGCTAAACTTCTAAATTGCTAAAAAGTCTTAAAATAGTTTTTATTTAAATGTGTTAGTTACATGTAAAAAGTAAAATAAAAATTTATTTGAAAATTCTTTTAAAAAAATATT
>NW_017535374.1:456252-458201 GCF_001853355.1 Bactrocera latifrons
TGTGCGCAAACGCAAAGATAAAATCAAGCAACAAATCAAAAGACGACACCACAAGCAGCCAAGTGCTTACATTCTCGGTCTAAAAAAAATTATATAAATATATTGAAAAATTACTTAACAAAATTATCTGCCAGTACTTATTTGCTGGCAAAACAAAATATGAAATATAGTTATTTATTTAGCAAGTGAAAAGCGGAGCACAATAAATTTAAAGCTTAAATATAATGCGCAAACATTGCCAAGCATTTGTTTACATGTATGAGTATGTACATATGTATGTACTTATTAGCTTATAGCTTGCCAATTGTTTTGTGTCATAAAAAATATTAATGTTATCTGCGTTCCGACAGCAGCCAATACGACTAAGTCCGTTCGTGACGTGGGTGCCGCAAAGCTAACAAGTGCAATAAGAACAAAGAAAAAATAACAAAAACTCTGTTTGAAGGGATACATACAAACATAAAACATATTTGAATATTATTTTATAAATATATGTACATATACGTATGTATGTATGTACATATATAGAGGGTATTCAGAAAGGTACCATTCTTAATTTTTAAATTTGCTTTTTAATTGTATATCCCAGCAAAATACATTATATATACCAGTCAGTATAGTATTATCTATTCAAATTTGACCTGGACTGACAAAAACACTACTTTTCACTTTTTTAAGACAAATATTTAATCGTGCCTTCAAGTTAGGCCTCTGAGCCAATGCAATTATGACGTGCAGTTAACATTCGGATTCGGACACAAATTGAACTCATAATTTTTGTTTGTATATAAGCATACATGTGATACATACAAAATAATTTATTTAAACAAATCCGCTACTCTTGTTTTGCGGTACAATTTGTCTTCTTCGATATTTATCCAAATTGTAGATATTTAAGCACATACACACATACAAACATATATACACAATCAGAATCAAATATGAGCTTGTTGTTAGAGAAAATTTGCGACGCGAAGGTGGGCCAAATCGAAATTAACATGAGGAAATATTAAATTAATGTGCCAACGTATGACAAGAAAAATTATGTGCATTCGTTTAACGGTCAACGGCGAGCACATTTACTCGTTGGTGGTAGTGTTGTGCGTCGACTTCGTCAGTTTCGTTGACGTTGGTTGGTTGAGCTGATCGGCTGCGCTGTGCCTATGCAGCACTACTGGCTGGTTTACTTGGGTTGCTGCGTTCGTACTCACCAATATGTAAATACATGCCGGCATATATTGAAGCGTACATAGCGCTGTTACGCTGTTACGCTGTTACGCATGGCTTAAGCGCAAATGAATTTATGAGTCCGAATGTGATGAGAGCGTAGAAAATGTGGTGGTTGAGTAAATATGTAGGGGAATATCTTTATATATTATATTTGTGTAGCACATTTCTGCACGTGGAAATTAAAATTTATTTGTGACTAATGTATTTTATTCGTATTTGTATTATTAATTGGCGTTTCTCATAGATTGTAAGTATTTTCTCTGCTAACTTGTGTTATGAGTTTATGCCGATGATATTGAGTAAAATAGCACCACTTAAGTAATTATCTAGTTTAAATTGCGAAAATATAACATTTTTATGTACATATGTATGTAACTGTATATACATATGTATGTACATATTTATCTTTATATACTTACATGTATGTGAACGTAGTTATTGCTGCTTTTAAAACATTTCTATTTTATATGCAAGTAATCGTTTAATTATTTTATTGTCCGTCACACTGATGATGGCTCATCGAAAACATGTAGATCAGCGATTTAGCTGATGTAATATCGAAATGTATGTGTGTATGTCGAGCAAATAATTAGTCATACTAAGCAATGACTTTTTGTCATTTATACTCGTACTAGCACTAGTTATTGTATTAATCCAAGTGTACATATAAGCCCAAATAAAGAACAAAAAAAAATATATATATTCAAGAAATTAAAAAA
>NW_017535374.1:458402-459469 GCF_001853355.1 Bactrocera latifrons
AAAATAAAAAAAATGTATACCATGCATGTAATATATAAAAAAAAACAATCTTAAAAAATAAAACTGCAAAAAAAAAAAAATGAAAAAATTTAGAGAAATGACTATTGCTTCAACAGTTAATTATTTAACTCGCACATTCAGTTTGTTTAAATTAGCCAACTTTTTAAACACTAAATTCTGCGGAAGCTATTTGATTGTAATTTTTGAAATTTATTGCCATTAATTACCAACTAAATACCATTTAAAGCACATTTGGGCAATAATTAAATTAAGATAAAATTGTTAAGAGTTCAGCAAGACAAAGCAACAAATTTACAAAGTGTATGTAATACATATCGTATATTGTAAATATACATAATATATATTTTAAAGGTATACGTATATATTTGCACGTATTTCTGCATTGTGTATATAAATATACTTATACACAATTACATTTTGTCGTTAGTCACATTTGCTTGCTATCAACAATTTCGCATACAAATTGTTTTGGCTTGTGAAAGTGGATCTCACGTTCCAAATTTGTTAAGTAGTAGTCATTATTTATATATGTAGTTATTTTATTGTTGTGCGCTGGATTTGTGATTTAGTAGTTCACTTTATTTTAACGTCAATGCCAAGCCATTTCTTCTATTAAAAAGCTTATATTTAAAAAATTTTTAAAAAAAATTTATCTTAGTTGTAATATTTTAATGTTTGCTGCAAGCGCTTGCTGTGCTGAGAGCAAAATTTAGTGTACAAAATAGTATTAGTGCAGCATCAGCATTTACAAAATCGTACAAAAAGTTGAAGATCGCTCATTTAATGTAGGGTGAACTTACGTATAATATTTATTCACTAATAAATCAAAGTAAATATATACAAATTTTTTGGTTCTGCTGATGCTACAGATGAATCGATGGTTGTGGTTTTCTTAACGGCTGAATTAACACTAGATTTTGAAAAATTAGATTATATTAATTGTAGGGATGCTTGTGGTAAAATGAAAAGGCTAAGTTATAACAAATACAAAAAAAGAATATTATGAAAATTGCATTAAAATTCGTTGAAAAAACTGATATTTATAT
>NW_017535374.1:459624-461822 GCF_001853355.1 Bactrocera latifrons
TTTTTATTTTAATTTTTATTTAATTTTAAGTTTTATTTTTTCTAATTTTAAAAACCTTAGTTTTGGCCCTTACCACCTATTTTTGAAGAAACATTCATTATTAAACACTAAAATATGCAAAAATGAAATATCAATGCCATAGCGCGACTTATTTCACTTATATTATATGATCACTCAAACTGTCTCACATTTTTATTGCGTTTATAATTATGCATATTTGTAGTTATATGATTATTTGTGCAATATAACCTACTCCATCACACAAACGTCCGCCGCCACTATTTAATCATTCAATCAAACTTAGTTAATTCACTCTTATGAGTGCTATATGCATAAGTAACACACATACATATACATATGTATATGCATACATACTTTGTATGCCTTGATGCATAGCAAAATGATGCATTTGCATTTGAAATATGTTAAAGTGAACTAATTGCATTTTTATTGTACATAATCGCATACTTTATATATAAATATACATACATATATAGTATATATACATACATACATATATGTTTACTGCAAAGTCAGCGAAATTGCTTCAATTACAATTATAAATACAAATATGTATGAATATGAATGGGAATAGGAATACTAAAACGTCCTATAGAGGCCGTTCGTTGCATACAAAATGTGCAGTATTGTTTTGGTCGCATAATTGTAGCATATACATATATACTTACATATGCAAATTGTAGTTAGACCTTCCTAATAAATCATTTCGTATTTGCATAATCATATAGTAATGTGTCATATAGTATTTGGAATACAAAAATATGACAGGCTAATGAGGTGTGGGGGACTATAAGGTATTACAGCACTAAACAGTATATGAAAAAAATAGCTGTATAGGTTTAAATAAGCAATTAATGCAGTGTGCGTTATAAGAATGAGCTTTTATGAGAAAAAGCAGCAATAACTTTACATTCAGTAGCACCGTAATACCATTTACGGGTACAATTTGTAGGATAGCTATATGCTATATTTAAACGATCTACACAATTTGTTCGTAATTTATAACGTTATCTGAGAGAATAAGCTGTGCCAAATTTCATCAAGATATCTTTGGAAATAAAAAAGTTTTCCATTAAGGACTTGATTTTTATTGATTGGCTTGTATGGCAGCAATAAGCTATAGTGGTTCAATATGAATAATTTATGCGCAGATTGTAGTGTTGCTTTACGCGATAAATTATGTTAAATTATTTGAATATATATCGTCAAATGAAAGATTTTTTCATACAAGAACTTGATTTTGAACGGTCAGTTTGTATGGCAGCTATATGCTGTAGTGGTCCGATATCGACGATTTCGTCAAATAAATTTTATTTTGGAAAGAAAACAATATTTACATAATTTCAGCTTAACATCTCGAAAAACTAAGAGTTTAATTTATATATAAGCTTTCTATGGTCTTCGACGTTTCCTACTGTCTGTTATAATCTTTCGGACAAACTTAATGCATATTTCCTTCTGGTTGTAAGAAAACTAAAATCACCGAAAATATTTTCACCATTTGCAATTTCACCACTAATCTCAGTAGCAGACAGCTAATTCTTAGCGATCATTCACCTTGATCACTCAAAAATTGACGAAAACTATTTAGCGCAACAAAGGAAATTGAAGTAGTTACGGAAAACACATTTTCAAGCTACTGCCAATGACAAAATATCCGCAACTGATGCTAATCTAACTACTAATATCGTTTAACGGCAGCAAAACAAAAGGAATAAGGCGCAAATTGCAACAATAAAAATGTCTAGCTGCCATTGAAGAACACTGATCTTGAGGATGATTTGGCTTTTAAAATTTTCGAATTAGAAAGAACACTTGTTACAGGTAAAAGGAAGTGCAGAGCAGCAATAAAGATCGCCACGGTTTGGATCACCTGGCGCGAGCGTCAATGATGTGCGCAAGAGCGAGTTAGTCGAGCATTAAACTGAACGCGAGCGTGTGGTTGCTTGGCAGCTACTTCATACTCGGTTAACTAGCTGAATTTGCGCTTTAATTTTTATTTATTTATTTATTGTTGGAAAAAAGTTTAACAAAAGAGGTACTAATTAAATTAAATAGGTACGGAAAAAATTGGGAAATTAGCAGCAGAAATTTGCAATGAATCCGTTTGCAAACAGCTGAGTTGTGGCTACTGTCTTCAATTCGTACTTCTGTTTTTTTTTTTTTAATTTTGTACA
>NW_017535374.1:462657-464960 GCF_001853355.1 Bactrocera latifrons
TAAAAAAGAATGTAATGGAAAAATATTCTTAAAATTTTTTACTTCATTTATGACACTCAAAATTGCCAAAAAATAATAATAATCGCATATTTTTAAAATATTTTTTTTTACAACTTTTGAACTGTAATATTATTTGAGCGAATTAAGGACTGATGATCGGTACTAATTTCACTATATTTTATCAATATTACCTCACATTTCCTTTTACCAACGAAATATACTTTCATATTTATATAAATACATATTATATATACAAACTGCTTATATAATTTTTATGATAAAAATCACATTTTGAAGGTCAATATTTGCATTATATTAAAAATTTATATGCACATAAAAATATAAAGTATCAATTCTTCTTAACTTAACTGGCCATAAGGAGGAAATAATAAAATGACGTGCTATATACATATCGATGTGTGTATATATGTATGTGTGTATACTTGATTCGTTTCTAAAAAATTCATAAATCATCGCGAATTTTATGACCGCAAAAATTTTGGCGAACGGATTTTTAAAAAATCTGCTCAAAGGAGAAAAAAAATTATGTATATTTAGATATAAAAATTAGTGCAAGTAAAATAATGCATATATGAAACAAAAAGCAAACTAGACAAGGAGTAGCCAAATTAATTAATTTAACTTAATTAAAAAAAATGCTTATTTTTTGAGCATTATTCTTTTTTAGTTTTCTCTATTAATTTAATTTTTTAATTTTTTTCATAATTTTTAATTTTTTTAAATTTTATATTTTATTTTTAAATATTTTTTTTTATTTTTAAATATGTGGAAATTCTTTAAAAGGGAATCAGGCTGTCTCTTATACACATCTAGATGTGTATAAGAGACAGTTTATATTGTTTTTTTTTTATTTTATATTTTATTTTTAAATATTTTTTTGGTATATTTTTCACAATTCTTTACTGTTTTTCATTGGTCTGTCTCTTATACACATCTAGATGTGTATAAGAGACAGGTATAGCCCATTGAATAATTGTAAATATTTATAGCAATACTTTTTAATTTTAATTTTTTTAACTACACATTTTTTGTGTGGGAATTTTAATACTTATGTTAAAAATATTATGGTTAAACATTTGGTACATCCACAAATTATATCTAGGTCAAAATTTCTGCCATAAAGTAAAGAAAAATTAATCAGGTAGCTGCAATAAGTCAATATGCTACCAAAGTAGGCTTGTATGTATGTATGTACATTATGTGACTTCCAAGCCAGCTGGCAATAAGCAACTGTTGTGGCAAGTGCTTGTATTGCTGCCAATTGTATGTTTATATATACTTATATAAATATATAGCAAAATATACAACAACAAAAAGCTTTCTGTTGGTTATTGTTGTTTTTGTTATTGTTTCTGTTGGAAGCAACTATCGTCGACCTCTTAAGCTCTGTCTCTTATACACATCTAGATGTGTATAAGAGACAGGTGGATACCTGTCGAACATAATCTTTTTTTTTTTTTTTTTTTTTTTTTTTTTTTTTTCTTTTTGTTCTTTTCTTATCTTTTTTTGTTCTTATTATTATTTTTCTTTCATCTGCCAAACTATACCCACTCGCCATACAAGTATTTGGTCACACGCTTGCTGCGGCGGCATTTCAAAAATCAAACTTAAATAAATTATTTGCCTTATAATTTTACTTCTTAAGCGAATTTGCATCATTTGCACATTAACGGCAATTTTTATTCGCACAAATAGTCTGAATTCAAAAATATTTTCCACATATTGCCTTCGGCGACAGAACCGAAGTGTCTTAAGTCTGCTGAGTGCAACGGTTATTAATATGCATATGAGCTGTTATGTACTGACTCTTTTACTCACATTCGCACATTTGTGTGTGCCTTTGATTTTCAAATGTATTATATGGTGACACTTTAAAGTGCTCGAAGTTCAATAAAATTTAAAAGCGAATTCTTTTTGCAATAATGTTTAAAATATTATGGCGAATAACGTTTAAGCCGAATTTGGTAGCTATTAGACTTCAGCGAGTAATACAAATGTATCCGAATGTACATACATACATATATAGCTGTCTCTTATACACATCTAGATGTGTATAAGAGACAGCCATTAAACTATTTTTATTTTAATTTTTATTTATTTTTTCTAAGCTGCCTCTACAGTTAGATGTGTATAAGAGACAGCCATTAAACTATTTTTATTTTAATTTTTATTTAATTTTAATATCATTTTTTATTTTAATTTTTATTTAATTTTAAGTTTTATTTTTTCTAATTTTAAAAACCTTAGTTTTGGCCCTTACCACCTATTTTTGAAGAAACATT
>NW_017535374.1:465750-471675 GCF_001853355.1 Bactrocera latifrons
GTTTTTTTTTTATTTTTTTTTATAATGTTATTATTTTTCTTTTAATTTTTATATCCTCAAAACACTGTGCTCGTTCAACATTCCCATGAGCAGTCATATTTATTCAAGATTCATAAGAATCGCCACTTAAAGGCACAGTGCGCATTGCTAACTGTGGCATATATTTAATTAACGGCAACACAACTATTTATTATACGTATAAATAAATAAATATGGCACGATTATGATGAGTCAATATTAAAGCAAAACCATAGCCATTGACAAGCAACAATTTTCCATGTAAAGCAAGAAAGAAAATCTAAAAAGTATGCTTTTTTTCCTATTCCTCACTTGAAGGTGTGTGATATCTTAGCTTTTTTGTCGCATGCAATTTTTTTATGCTTGTTGTCTTCTACTACTACTACTGCTTCATTAAATGGCGAACTGCAAGTGAACAGGAAAGTCAGTTGCTTGTAATCTCTTTGTTAGCTGTTGGCTCGTGAAGCGATCAGCTAATGGGTTGGTAGCTATCGCCATGGACGCGTTGTCAGTGGAGTCAAGAAGTCAAGCCGTCGGTAGTTGTGACGCGGCAGCAAATAGTAGCAGTAGCACTCGTGCCCAGTGGTAACAGACAGTGTTTTAAGCTTGTTGCGTTTTTGTACGCCACGCTTTTCGTCTTGCCGATGCACTACGCTGAGGGACCTCATTTTCCAGCTTGTTAGGTTTTATGTCCGTGGGGACACTCATTTACACCTGCTTTAACATAGTTCGCCACAGCGCGCTTGTTTTATATACATATATACAAACATATATTATGTACGATTTTTCTACTTTAAATTTAACGATTTTATTTTCTTCTTCTTTTCGTTTTACGCCTTTTCAACGTTATTTTCACGCCGCATCCGCAGATGAGTCCAGCGATCAGGAGGAGAATGGTGCTTGCTGCTCACCCATTGCTAGTCAAGACGTGGCGAGCAATACCGAAACGACAGCAACAAGTGCCGCAGTAGCGGCAACAACAGCCATGCCCACAGTTATGCTTGCAACGCCGGCACACAGCGCAATTGGCAATGATTTGTCCGTTGCGGCACAAGTGCAAGATCGCACTCAAAGCGCAGCGGATGCGCTTGAACAAAGTACAACAACAACAATGAGCGTGGCGAGTGAAGATCACAATCACAACAACACTAGCAACAGCAACAGCAATAATGCTATGTCCGGTGTATCACCGACGCGACTAGAGCAGGCGCGCGGTTCAACACCCGTGGAGCGCCTACTACAATTGAAACAGCTTAGCGATGCGGCCGCGTCGGCGATGGTGGAAGCGAGCGCAGCGTCAGCAATTAGCGTTGCCAGCACACCAACATACAATACATATCCGCTAGATAGTGCTAGTTTTGTGGCTAACAATAACAAATTTGGTGCGCCCACACCAATGGACACTGAAGAGACGGAGGAGAGTACGCTTTATACATCGGCTGGTACGATGGCAAAGCAGCGCGCCACACTAGCAGAGCTAGATAATAAGGAAGTGGAAGAGAATGGTGATGAAGATGAAGATCAACAAACTGCCCAAGAGTTAGCTGTAAAGCAGCGCGCCGCGGAATTAGCGGCGGCTAGCGCAGCGCTAACAAATGCCAACAGTATGGATGTTAGTAATGGCGCGGTCACCAGCGAAGCAGATGACATTGCAAAGAGCGCTGCCGCCGCGCTTACGCCCACAGCGAGCGCGCTAGCTAGCGCAGCTGGTTTACCACAAGCCGCGGCCGCCGCCGCTTTCGGCGCTGCGCCGGTCAACCTGGAAGCCATACAAAACATGCAAATGGCTATCGCGCAATTCGCCGCCAAGACGATAGCGAATGGCGCACAGGGTGGCGATAATGATGCGGCAATGAAACAGTTAGCTTTCTTGCAGCAAGCGCTGTTCAATTTGCAGCAACAACAACTCTTTCAAATACAACTCATTCAACAATTACAATCGCAATTGGCCATGAATCAGTCGAAGGGTGCGAGTGATGGTGAAGTTGGCGACGGCGATGAGTTGGAGGAAGAGCGCGAAGACGGCGAAGAAGATACATACGAAGAGGAGGAACGCATTGCGGAAATGGAGTTGCGCCAGAAGGCGGAGGCGCGCATGGCCGAGGCTAAAGCGCGTCAACATCTCATCAATGCTGGTGTGCCGCTGCGCGATGAAGCTGCCATCGACGATCGGGAAACTAGTTCAGCTGACACCAGCGGCAGCGCGCTGAACGGTACAGAGTCACTCAAGCGCAAGCGCGAAGATGACGCTGATGCTTTTGAGGCTGTGGCTAGCAGGCGCATGAGTGTGGAGGCCTCACAGCTCAGCGCTACACGCGCGAGTTCGCAAATGCCCAGCGGTATGGATGCGTTGAGTAAGCTGAAGGAAATGGAAAATATGCCACTGCCCTATGGTACTGATCTCGCCTCGAGCATAATTACCAATCACGATGATCTGCCTGAGCCCAATTCGCTGGAGATGTTGCAAAAGCGCGCGCAAGAGGTGCTAGACTCCGCCTCGCAGGGCATACTTGCCAACAATATGGCTGACGAATTTGCGTTCAGGGATAAGAACGGCGATGGCAAGAATCGCAATGAACCGTTCTTCAAGCATCGCTGCCGCTACTGTGGCAAGGTGTTTGGCTCCGATTCGGCGCTACAAATACACATACGCTCACATACCGGCGAGCGACCATTCAAATGCAATGTCTGCGGCAGTCGTTTCACCACCAAAGGCAATCTGAAGGTGCACTTTCAGCGGCACGCGCATAAGTTCCCGCATGTGCCAATGAATGCCACACCGATACCCGAGCACTTGGACAAATTTCACCCACCGTTGTTGGACCAAATGTCGCCGGACAGCTCGCCCTCACACACACCGGCTGCGCTGCCACAACAAATGCCACAACAACAGCTGCCGCCAGTGTCGTTGCCGCTACCCTTTCCACCAAGCGCCGGCTTTCCTGGCTTAACCGGTCTCTATCGGCCACCAATGGAGTTGTTGAAGTCACTAGGTAACGTCGGCTTTCCAAATCCATTCTTTCCGCAAATGTCTAATGCCGTTAGTGAGTCACGCGCTGAAGCGCCGGCGGCACAGACCACAGCCAAAGAGCATAATCAAGATTTGCCGACCGATTTGCGTAAGTCGTCGGCATCCAACTCACCGGAGTTGACAGTAGTGAAGACTGAAATCACCGACGAGAAGGAAGAAGAAGACGCGGTCAAACAAACGACGGCGATCGCGCAACCAGCAGAAACTCCGGCGGTTGTGGCCGCAACGGAGGACACCACACCCACACTGGCTATAAAAATTAAAGAAGAGCGCATCGACACGGATTCGCAAGATGACGAGTTGGAACGTACGGAAACACCAAACGCACAGTTGACCCCCTCACCGGCACGCGCAAATGCTACAACGCCGACACAGACGTGCGCCAGCACGCCTTTCACTCCACCAACACCCACCTCAAAGTCGTTGGCATTGCCACCTGTTGTGCAGCCAGCGCAGCCGCCCATCACAATGCATCCACATCCGTCACCCGGCTTGAACAATCATTTCGATCACTTGCCCACACCGGGTCAGCTGCCACCATCTCTGCATCATCGCGACGACTTCTTTGCCGAGCGTTTTCCGCTGAACTTTACCAAAAATCTCTCACCCGAGCACCATTCGCCTATACGTTCGCCGGCGCATCTGCAGCGCTCGCCATTCTTCAATCCAATCAAACATGAGATGGCACTGTTGCCACGCCCACACAGCAATGACAACTCGTGGGAGAATTTCATAGAAGTTTCGAATACTTCGGAAACGCTGAAATTGAAGGAACTCATGAAGAACAAGAAATTGACTGACCCGAATCAATGCGTCGTATGTGATCGTGTGCTGTCGTGTAAGAGCGCTTTACAGATGCATTACCGTACACACACTGGCGAAAGGCCCTTCAAGTGCCGTATTTGTGGACGCGCCTTCACTACGAAAGGCAACCTAAAGACACATATGGCTGTGCATAAGATACGGCCACCCATGCGCAACTTCCACCAATGTCCTGTTTGTCATAAGAAGTATTCGAACGCGCTGGTCTTGCAGCAGCACATACGTCTGCATACCGGCGAGCCAACCGATTTGACACCCGAACAGATACAAGCTGCCGAAATACGCGATCCGCCGCCATCGATGATGCCGGGCGCGTTTATGAATCCCTTCGCAGCGGCGGCTTTCCACTTCGGCGCTATGCCAGGTGCCGGCGCTGCCATGGGTCATTTAGGACCACACAACGGACTTGGTTCGGAGTCGTCGCAAGGCGATATGGATGAAAATATCGATTGTGGCGATGACTATGACGATGACATGTCGTCCGAGCACATGTCCAGCGCACACGACTTGGATGTGAGCGATCGTCCGCGTTCCAGCGATGACTTTAAAGGCCTACTCTTCGAGCAAAAGCTACGTATCGATGCTACCGGCGTCGTAAATACCACACCGCGTCCACATTCAACGGTCAGCAATGCGAACTCCGTAAATTCAGCGCCAACCAGTCCCAGTTCAGCGCCGCGCCACTGTTCCACGCGTGCCAGTTCACCTGCGCGCTCCATGTCTGAGGCATCGCAAGGCGCACTCGATCTCACGCCACGCGCCATGCCCACGCACGCCAAAAGTAGCTCTCACTCACCGGCCCCGACGTCGGCAACGCCTGCAAGTGGACGCAAGTCGCCCACATCGCCGTCGCAGCGCAACAGTAGCGCCAATAGCAGCATCACTAGAAGTCCAAATCCAACGTCCATACAAAAGCCCCAAACGAGTCCCGCTTCTACGCTCACCTCACCATTGGTGCCAACATCAGCCGTTGACTGTCTGCCACCAGTGTTGCACCATCACTTGCAACAGCAGCATCAGCAGCTGATGCAACAGCAAGCGGTCGCGGCGGCAGCAGCGCATGCTCAAGCGCAAGCGCAACATCATCACCAACAATTGCAACAGCATGCCGTCGCTATGCATGCCGAGCAGTTGCGTCGCGAACATCAAATCAAACAGGAGCATGCGGCACATCAGCATCAACTGCGTCAACACCACCACCACCAGCAGCAGCAACAACAACAACAACAAGACACGCATGCGTCTGCACATTCACCGCATCAGCTGCCATTACCACCGTCGCCGCATTTGGCGCATCACCTGCAACAGCAACACCAGCAAGCAGCGGCGGCGGCAGCAGCAGCCGCAGCAGCGCAACAACAACAGCCGACGGGCGCTATGCCACCACAAGGCCCACAACCACCCAATCCATTGGTGGCGGCGCGGCCACCGTTCGGCATGTTTCCGAACCTGCCGCTCTTCCCGCCGGCCACAGCGCAAACGATGTGCTCCGCTATGAATACGATTGCGCAATCGGTAATGCCGGCGGCACCATTCAATCCACTCGCACTTTCCGGTGAGTTTGCTTGTACAAAAATGTTGTTGCGTTTGTAATTGCTGGTTTGACCTAAAATTTTTTAGTTCTCATTCGATTTTAATATTATAAACAAATCGTTTAGTTGCGGTCTGTTGCGCATGCGCAGCTCGTTATTTTACGACCATAAATTTATAACCGTTAATTATTGCTTTTCAATTAAATAAACGCAGATTTCACTTGATTTGCGTTGAAATTGAAAATATTGCTTTCGTGTCGGCACCATTTTAATGCGTTTTCAATTTTCTTTTTTTGCGAAAAAATTTCGCTTTGTAGGCGTGCGTGGCAGCACCACCTGCGGCATCTGTTTCAAAACATTCCCCTGTCACTCAGCTCTAGAAATACACTATCGCAGCCACACCAAGGAGCGACCGTTCAAGTGTACCATCTGTGATCGCGGTTTTACCACAAAGGTGAGTTCGAAAATTTTGATTAAATATGCAGAGAATATTTAAATAAAAAATAATAATTATAAAATTAC
>NW_017535374.1:472018-473059 GCF_001853355.1 Bactrocera latifrons
ATACAATTTAAATATCGCATTTATATTTAAAAATATATGTATCTTTAAAATCTAAGGATTATTTTTTGTTTGGAACATCAAAATTTGAAAAAATTAATACAATAATTAATTAATTAATATAAAAAAATTGTTTGGTTTCGTTAGTACACATAGATACATACATATGTAACCGCATATGTACTACTTTCATATTTTTCAGTTTTATTTACCAATATAATAAAGAAAAATTAAAAAACAATTTCAAAAAAATTTAAAAAAATGTAAAAAAAAATGTAATTAACTAAAAAAAGTAATTTAAAAAGTATTTAATTTGAAAAAAGTTTGTGAGCCGTACGAAAAAATTATAAAATTTATGTATATGAAAATTAACAATAAAAAAATAATTGAAAATTCAACCAGTTGTTGAAATTAAGAGATATAAATTTCAATTTAAGACAACTGTGATTAATTTTATTGGAAAATAAGTATTTTAATTCAAAATCAAATAAATTATTTAAATTAAATTAAATAAAAAAATTAATATAAAAATAGAGTATTGAATTTAATTCAAAAGTAAAATTTCAAAATGAAAATTCATATTTTAAATTTAAAAACGCATATTTGCAATTTAACGAATTTTTCTCCTCAAAATATCAAAATGGGCAAAAATTATTCTGCCTTAATTTTAATTAATATTAAAAAATTCTTTCAAGATTGTATATGTAACCACATTGTATTATATACTTTGGTATATACACATATATGTTTGAACGTTTCATATTTTTTAATTTTATTTAGCTACATTAACAACTTTTCTTTTTATTCTATTCAACAGGGCAACCTCAAACAACATATGCTGACACATAAAATACGGGATATGGAGCAGGAAACCTTCCGGAATCGTGCCGTAAAGTATGTAAGTGTTCCAATACTACACTCATAACATATCGTACATTGTAGGAAAGCGTGATTAACATATACATATTGCATAAGAAATTTTCATTAAGACCTTTGCTTTATAAATCATATCGGGGAAAATTTTTTATTTTATAAATAATTTTT
>NW_017535374.1:473569-475593 GCF_001853355.1 Bactrocera latifrons
ATTTTATTTTTTTATTATTATTTAAGGTACTTTTACATTTCAGCAATACGCAGTGGCATCCTTTCTGACCTATTCTATTTTTTAATTTCATTGCGCTGCAAAATATTTCAATTAATTTTAATTTTCCATAACCCCTTTGTTCAACTAAGCATTTAATGATATTTCACACACATATACATACATACAAGTAAACTCATAATTTACATATATTTTTGCCTTTTAACAAACGCACTCATTTACATTTCCGTTACTTTTCTCTTGCTCTTCACAGATGAGTGGCTGCAAAGACGGCTATGAGTAGTGAGACCATTGCAGTAGAAACATAGTAGCGATGGCTACATGAAAAAACAAACAAGAAGAAGCAGCAAACAAAGAATTTGAAGTATCTAGAACGCTGGCAGCGCACTTGAAGCTTCAAAAATTGCAAAAAAAAAAAAAAAAAAAGAATCCCAGAAAGCTTAGCAAATAAGCCGCGCTTAGCAGCCGCGCCTTCAATATGTTGGTATTTCTTGTCGTTTTTGGTGCTTTTTGACATTTACGGTACTATGCGTAAGTGATAAGCAGTTATGTATGCATGTGTGTATATAGGGTTTGTGTGAGCCATCAATGTAAATATGTATGTATGTATGTACTAAGGTGATACTGTGAGTAGTTTATGTGTTTGACAAAAAAATATATATTTATGAAAAAATAGAGAAATATCCTACATATGGTAAACATATAGGGGGTGCTAAGCAACTAAAGAAAGTTTAAATCGCTTAGTAATGATCTCAGCACAGAGCTTGGACAGCTGCTTCAAAAATGAAATGAACCACGGAAATTGCTTTGCTGGACCATGCGAAGACTTAGCACAGTAGTTATGTGTGTTGCTGTTTGTGTTGTCGAACAAAAGATGACTGATGCGGAAATGGCCAATAAGAAAAATCATAAAACTCAGTTTTACTGCGCTGGTATTTGAAAAGAAAAACATTAAGAAATAATAATATTTTTTTTGTTTAAACAAGCCGCGCACAAACAAAAGCGAAAGCTAAGCAGGAACAAAGTGAAAAAATGTGCATCTGCAAAATGGGAAATTAACGCTGCCAATGAAAATATGTTTCAGGCGATTATTGTTGCTGCAAAGAAATATAGTTTAATACATACTTACACATACAAATATGTACATGTGTATATATAGCACATTCATGTTGCATATAAGGATCTATGGCAATATCTGATCCATATTCAATCATATTGCAAAAATGGCAAAATTGTTAAAGAAGTGAATGACTAAAAGTGTTGCTCAGTCTGTAGTTTCGACAGTCATAAACAACGATAGCAACAACAACAATATTGGCGTCAGGTGCGCTGTCGTTCGGTCCGTTCACTCGCCTATCCTCATTCATTCATTTTTCCATTTCATTTTCATTTTGATATGCTGTGCGAGCGAACTCTTTAACAATTGTAGTTTTATTGACGATTTTTAATGGCCGCATTTTTCTGTTCGTTTGTGTTTTTTATTTCATGTTTTTTAACGTTTTATTGCGCGTGTTCTGTTATCCAAAAACATAGATGCTATATATATGTACATATTTATGTATATATGTATATTGCCTGCTGCAATTAATAGTTCATTTCATTTTTGAAGCATTGATCTTCGAAACACGTTTCTGTTATTTTGTTTTTGTTTTCAATATATGTATGTATACAAAAGTGTAAATGAAAGAAAAATAATTGAAAGCATGAAAATAATTTTCAAATACTTAAAAACTGTACTGCAAGAAAATAGAATCAAAACTATCAGAAAACAGATGTACAATCTATTAGATATCTTACCAGATCTATTACAATACCAAACGCACCGATAACGGTAACAAACAAAAAAAAAAAAAACAGAAGCAATGGTGGCGGTGGCACGGTGAAAAAGCCAATTATTTATTGCAAAAAAGACTGACTTCATTTTAAACTAAACTAATTAACTATTTCAATGTATATAATAATGTTATAATGTTATAAAATAATTTAAAAATATCAATAAAAACAAA